>NC_067158.1:3062500-3362500 GCF_903995435.1 Acomys russatus | reverse complement strand
CATGTTACACCCTTCACGGCCTGAAGGCATTCCTGGGAGAGGCAAAACCTTTGATCCCTGCTTTACCCTTTTCTGCCCAGAAGCCAATGATGCAGGGACCTTCCTGCAGGAGAAACACACTTTCAGCCAGATGGTGTTTTGACCTTCGGAGAGATGCAGAACCACACACTTTGGCATCAAACTTCTCTCATCTCAATTCTGATAGTTCCCAACTAGTTAAGTCACCTTTCTAGTCATTGTCTGTACTTCTGAGTGATTCATATTGATGTTAGTCATTTTATTACCTCCTGTGTGACTGGTAAATTTTTTCTAAAAGGTAGATACTTTTGTCATCAGCATAAAAGTTTTAATGTTAATGTATTTTAAATATGTTCTTTAATCTATTCTATCTAATCTATTTATTTTTTTTCTCTCATTATATAGTAATTAATTTTAATAATTCTCATTAGGCTTTGAAATAGAAAGTATTACTCATTCAAGTTTATTTTTCTCTTCTCTCTTGTTTTAGTCATTTTTGTTAGTTTCAATTAATGATTTTTGTACCATATAACTCTTAAATTGATTTTAAAATGCATTATATAAGCTATTTTTTTTTATACATTTAAAACTTCAAATTCCATGGAAATATGAGAATGTTTCCTTTAATTTTGTGCTCTACTACTGCATATTATAGTAAGAGCAGTTTGCAAAATGAAAATGCTTCCTGGTCTTTTTGAGAAATTGTGCAAAATTGTTTCTTTTCACATTTCTCTTCTTTTTTGAAAACATATTCTTTTTTTTCACCTAACACATTCTGATTACTGTTTCTTCCATTCATGTTAGCTCCTCCCCATCTCCATTCAGATCTACTCCATTTCTGTCTTCTATTAGAAAACAAATGTTTCTGGAAGACAGTAATGAAATATAACAAAATAAAATGTAAGAGAAAACAAAAACTATCACATCAAAATTTCATTAGACAAACAATCAGACCACTAAACTGAAAGCCATTACATACACACAGAGGACCTGGTGCAGACCTGTGTACTCCCTAGGAATAGTCTCTAGGGGTTCATGTGCTCTTTGCTCAAGTTGAAACAGAGGACCTTGTTTTCTTGGTATTACCTATCCACTCCGGCTCTCACACTCTTATTATCTTTTGTTTTGCTTGGTTTCCTGAACTCTGAACAGAGGTGTTTGATGGAGACAATTCATTTAAGTCTGAGAGATCCAAGGTTTCTCACTCTTTGCATAATGTCTGGCTGTAGGTCTCTGTATTTGTTCTCGTCTTCTGTAGAAGTAAGATTCTCTGATAATGGCTGATTAAGGCATTGATCTATGAGTATTATCAGGGTATTATTAGCAGACATTTAATCATTAAATCTTCTGATATGTCCCTATTTTCTTTCTTCAATGGCTTGATTTATTTTTGTTTTATCATACAAGTCTTTCGCTTGCTTCATTAGATTTACCACAATATATTTTATATTATTTGAGGCCTTTGTAAAAGGTCTTAGCTGTTTTCTTTCTTAGTTCATTAGTCATTTACAAATAGAGCTACTAACTTTTCTGAATTAGTTTTTTTTCCCTTTCAGCGCATCTTTATTCTCTATAAAACATTATTTAAAATTTGTTGACACAAATATCTGATTACTCCACCATAAATTCTATTTAAATGAACAATAAGAGTTTTAATTGTTAACATATATTTAAGACAACAATTTTTATAGTATTAACGGTTTTATTCTATTTTTAAATTTTTTTTATTAGTTTATTCTTGTTACATCTCAATGGTTATCCCATCCCTTGTATCCTCCCATTCTTCCCTCCCTCCAATTTTCCCCTTATTCCCTGACACTCAGAGGAAGGATAGCTGGCTACCAAGAAGAGACTTGATACCCTATGATCTGAATTAGTTTTTTATTCAGCTACTTGGATGAAAGTATTTATCAGTGGTAGCAATTTGCCAGTGAGTTCCTTAGTGTCATTTATGTATACTAACATATCATCTGCGAATGAAGATACTTTGACTTCTTCTTTTCTAAACTGTAGCTCTTTTATAGCCTGTTTCTCTAAGATTTCAACTACTATACTGAATAGATGTGGAGAAAGTGTTCAATATTGACTTGTTCTTGATTTTAGTAACATTGCTTTGAGTTTCATTCCAGTTAAGCCAATGTTTGCTATGTGCTCGCTATGAACTTCATTGATTATGCTGAGATAGGTCGCTCATATTTCTAATCTCTCCAGAATGTTATTACGAAGTGATTTTAATTGTCAGAGGACTTTTCTGCATTCAATGAAATGATCATGTGGGTTTTTTTTTGTATTTCAGTTTGTCCATATGGTAAATTATAGTTATATATTTACATATGCTGAACTATACCAGGATCTTTAGAATGAAGCCTACTTGATCCTGGTGGATATTCTTTTGGATGAGTATTTTGAGTTGGTTAACAAGTATTTTATTCAGTATTTTTTGTATCTATGTTCATAAGAGAAATTGGACTGTAATTCTGTTTCTCTGTTGGCTCTTTATATGGTTTTAGTATCAGGATAACTGTGGCCTCCTAAAAATGAATTGAATAATATCTCTTCTGCTTCTATTTCATGGAATAATTTGGGAGGTAGTGGTATTAACTCTTTTATTAACGTCTGATAAAATTTGACTGTAAAAATCATTTGAACCTGGGCTTTATTTTTCAGTGGTGAGTGAGTCTTTGAATGATAGCTTCTTTTTCATAGGCAGTTATCAGTCTGCTTAAATTGATTTTCTGATCTTTATTCAATTTTAGTAATTTGCATACATTGATAAAATTATGTTTCTTTTAGATTTTTTTTCAGTTTGGTAGTGAACAGGTATTTAACGTATGTCCATAAGATTCTCTGGATTTCCTCAGTATCTGTTGGCTATGTGACTTATTCTTTTTCTTCTAGACATTTCAGGTGTGATATTTAAATGGTTCATATGAGATTTATCCAATATTTTATGTAAGTACTTAATGCTATGAACCAATCTCTTAAAATTTCCTTCATTGTGTGCCATTAGGAGTGTTGTGTTTTCAATTTCTTTCAATTTTGGAAAGTCTTTTAGTTCTTTCTTAATTTCAGTCTTGACCTATTTTTCATTCTGTAGAGTGTTGTTCAGTTTCCATGGGGTTGTAAGCTTTCTGTTGTTTCTATCCAACTTAATTTGGTAGAATGCAAGGCGCTATCGCAATTTTTTTTGTACTTGTTGTGACTTGTGTTATGTCTGAGTACGCAATAAATTTTGCAGAAAGTTTCATGGAGTTTTGAGAAGGTACATTCTTTTGTGTTAGAGTGAAGTGTTGAATAAATATCAGGTAGGTCTGTCTGGTTTATAGCATCATTTTGTTCAAGCATTTCTCTGTTTAGTTTTCGTCTGGATGGCCTGTTTGTTGGTAAGAGTATTCTATGAAAGTCCCCATTATCAATGTATGAGAAACAATATGATATTTAAGTTGTAATTGTGCTTCTTTTACAACTTTTGTTGCCTTTGTGTTTGAGGCATAGATGATAAGAATTGCAATGTTCTCTTGGTGGAGATTTTTCTTTGACGAATATATAATGCCCCTCCCTGATTAGTTTTGGTTTGAAGGCTATTTTGTTAGGTATTAAAATGGCTAAAGTACAATAGTTTCTGAGGTCATATCAGTGTTGTTAGTTTGTGTCTTTTTATAGAAGAATTGAGACAGCTAATATAAATGACCAATTGTTGATTCCTGTTATTTGGTTTTATTTCTTTATTTCTTTTTGTCATTGTTCCTGTTGCTTGTGGTGGTGGTGTGGTGGTGGTGGTGGTGGTGGTGGTGGTGGTGGTGGTGGTGGTGTGTGTGTGTGTGTGTGTGTGTGTGTGTGTGTTTCTTCCCCTATTTTGATTTTGCTGCTCTTCCATAATTATTCCCTGTGTTTTATTGGATGTAGTTGACCTCTTTATGTTGGAGTTTTCCTTTTAGCACTTTTGTAGGGCTGGATTTATAGCTAGAATTGCTTAAATTTGTTTTTTATGGAGTTTCTTATTTTCTTCATGTATGAGTTTTGAAAGTTTTGCTGAATATAGTAGTCAGGGATGTCATCTGTAGTCTCTTGTTGTCTGCAGCACATCTGTCCATGCTTCTCTGCCTTTAACCAATTGATTTGTTTCTTCTATTGTCTTTAATGCTTGAAGTTCTCTCTTCTATGTCTTGTATTCTATTGTTGAGGCTTGCCTCTGTGGTTTATGATATACTTTCTATGTTTTTCATTTCCAGATTTCCCTCAGTTTGAGGTTTCTTTATTGATTCGATTTCCACACTCAGATCTTGAATGATTTTATTTATTCACGTCCATTATTTGTGTTTTCAGAGATTTCGTTAAGGGATTCATTTATTTTTCCCTAAAGACATCTATCACATTCATAAAAGCTGTTTTAGTGCCTTTTACTTCTGTTTCAGCTATGTTAGAATACTCAACGCCTGCTGTTGTAGGGTTGCTAGACTGTAGTGGAGACATATTGCCTTGGCTGTTATTGTGGGTTTTTATTTTCCTGTTGGCTTGGCATATGGGATTGGAAAGATTATATTTCTAGGTGCTGGTCGATGTATCTGGTCTTTTCTTTCTTGGGTAGTTGTTTTGTTCCTTAATTTCAGTTTCTTCTCTGGTTCTTAGGAGAGAGTGATAGCTGTTGTTGCCTGTTCTTACTGAGGTCCTGATAGGTGTTGCTGCTGGAGATTCCTAGTAAAATATGTTCTGGTTACTGGTCCCTGATACGTAGGGAGGGGAATGGGCTTGGATTAGGGGCTAGCCAAGCTCACAGGAGTGAGAAAAGCAGGGTGTTCCATTAGGATCTTCTTAGTTAGTCAACTAGGAATGGGTTCAGGGAATATGTTAAGGCCACAGCAAAGGTTTGCTGTAGAGCCCAGGATGGGGATGGGCACTGGACTTGGAAGAATGGAGGGGGTTTTTAAGATCTGCAGTTCTATCAGCTTCTCTGGTCAGTGTGGTCTGTGTGTTTTCAGGAAGTGCTTTCTGGAGTTGGGGACTGAGACAAAGCGATGAGATGGGAGGGGGCTTACGATGGCAAGACCTATGGGATCCGTTAGAGATGAGGTACAGGGAGAGACTACTGCAGGTGTTCTGTTGCAGAGCTGAGGATAAGATTGGGAGATTGGATTTGGAGGAGCAAAGAAAAAAGTGGAGACTAGAACAAACTCACCAATTACAAAGGAAAGTATTATAATGGCCAGCCCTCAGCTGCTTGCTGTTTTATTTTCAGAAATTAGCTCAGAGCCTGGAGCATTGCTATTGAACAGTGAACATGCACCAGATGATCAATTAAAAATTGTGCACATACTTGACACTGTATATTATTAATAGTGACATAATTGAGCAAGGAACATTTAACCCCTAAAATATCAATACTGTAAAAATTATACAGAACAACACAATATTCTAATATTATAATCTCTTATATTTATTATGAAAAATTTCAAAATGTAAAATAAGGAAAATATGTCACTGAGAAAATGTTGGTTATAAATATCTTGGGAGAAAATGGCAAACTAGTCAGCACCCACATATATTAGATACTAACCTAAGAAGAAATGATTTTATTTTGACTATAATTTCATGGGGAGATTCCTATTGGCAGGGGAGGCATGGCAGTAGGCAACATTAGCAGGAAGCCTAGATAACCTATTTTCAGACACAGTTAGAAAGTAGTAAGAATAGGGATTGTTGACTTCTTCCTTTCTGATATGGATCCCCTTGATCTCCTGGTGTTGTATGATTGCTCTACATAGAACTTCAAGTACTATGTTGAAGAGATATGGAGAGAGTGGTCAGCCTTGCCTAGCTCCTGATTTTAGTCAAGTTTATTTCTGCTAAGTTGAAGATATCTAAAGCATCTATATTATTTCATACAACACATGGGCTCATTTTAAAAGTGAAAAGTCAAATATTGAAAACAAGACTTTCCACCAACTGAAAATAACAGCAATGCCCTAAGTTCAATAGAAAACTAAAAGTATCACCTACTTGTTAAGCCCTTCGTTTTTGTTTCTGGCTAAAATAATTTCATTGATCTTCTGTAATACTTATTAAAACAGTCAACATATTTTACTAGAATCACCTTTAAACTTTCATTGACTCTTTTTTTTTTTTTTTTTTTTTTTTGCTTGAGGTATTTTTTTGTGTTTTTTTTTTTTTTTTTTTTTTTTTGCATTTTTTTTATTAATTTATTCTTGTTACATCTCAATGTTTATCCCATCCCTTGTATCCTCCCATTCCTCCCCCCCCCATTTTCCCATTATTTCCCTCCCCTATGACTGTTCCTGAGGAGGATTACGTCCCCCTGTATATTCGCATAGGGTATCAAGTCTCTTCTTGGCTACTTGCTGTCCTTCCTCTGAGTGCCACCAGGTCTCCCCCTCCAGGGGACATGGTCAAATGTGAGGCACCAGAGTACGTGAGAAAGTCATATCACACTCTCCACTCAACAGTGGAGAATATTCTGACCATTGGCTAGATCTGGGAAGGGGTTTAAAGTTTACCTCCTGTGTTGTCCTTGGCTGGTGCCTTAGTTTGAGCGGGACCCCTGGGCCCAAATCTGCCTATTATATTGTTCTACTTGTAGATTTCTAGGACCCTCTGTATCCTTTTATTTTGCTGTTCTCCCATGCGTCTCTCATTTAGAGTCCCAATAGGATGCCTTCCCCTCTGTCCCAGTTTCCTGGTAAGTGAAGGCTTTTGTGGGACATGCCCCTTGGGCTAGTATGCAGATATAAGTGAGTATATACCATTTGATTCTTTCTGCTTCTGGGTTAACTCACTCATTATGATCATTTCTAGCTCAATCCATTTATCCACAAATTTCGGGAATTCCTTGTTTTTAATAGCTGAGTAGTATTCCATAGTATATATATACCACAGTTTCTTTATCCACTCTTCTACTGAGGGACACTTAGGCTGTTTCCATGTTCTGGCTATTATGAATAAGGCTGCTATGAACATGGTTGAGCAAATTTTCTTGTTGTGTGCTGGAGCATCTTCTGGGTATATTCCAAGGAGTGGAATAGCTGGGTCTTGAGGAAGCCCTATTCCCATTTTTCTGAGATAGCACCAGATAGATTTCCAAAGTGGCTGTACTAGTTTGCATTCCCACCAGCAATGAAGGAGTGTTCCTCTCTCCCCACATCCTCGCCAGCATGTGGTGTCGCTTGAATTTTTGATCTTAGCCATTCTGATGGGTGTAAGATGGAATCTCAGAGTTGTTTTGATTTGCATTTCCCTGATGACTAAGGAGGTTGAGCATTTCTTTAAGCGTTTCTCAGCCATTTGATACTCCTCCGTTGAGAATTCTCTGTTTAGTTCCAAGCCCCATTTCTCAATTGGGTTATTCGGTTTGGTGGTGTTTAATTTCTTGAGTTCTTCATATATTTTGGATATTAGACCTTTGTCAGATGTAGGGTTGGTGAAGATTTTTTCCCAGTCTGTAGGCTGTCGCTTTGTTCTCTTGACAGTGTCTCCTGCCTTACAGAAGCTTCTCAGCCTCATGAGGTCCCATTTAATAATGGTTGACGTTAAGGCCTGGGCCGTTGGTGTTCTGTTCAGGAAGTTGTCTCCTGTGCCAATATGTTCCAGGCTCTTTTCCACTGTTTTTTCTAAGTGGCTTAGTGTCTCTGGTTTTATGTTGAGGTCTTTAATCATTGACTCTTTTATGAATATTCACTTGTTCTATATAATTTTAGCCAATAATATCTATAGTGAAAGGCTAAAATAAGTTTTATAATACAGATAATAGAATATAGATTCTAATTAAACTCGAAGACCAAAATTTGATGAGCTGTTGAGTAGGTCTTCATTTATTTAGCTTTTTAATTATCTTGTATATAAAACATTTCTCTGGAAGAAACATTGAAAACAAGTATGAGGAGTACTTATTTTAAATATAGTATAGAAAATAATTTTTATTTGGCAATTTTTATGAAAAATATGAGATTCAGGGATACATTTTTCAATTATGATTAAAACATAAATGTTATTAAAATCCATTAAGCTGAAAATTTCTTTTTCTCAAGGCTGTTCACTCATTTGCAACATAATAGAATTATCATGAGCTTGATTTAGTTCAGAATGTGCATACAGAGGCAGAATCTGAATAAAGATGCCTTGTGAAGAATGTTTGTAATGATATTTGAAATATTTGTATTTTGCTTATTTATTTCATCTGATGTGCATTCATAAGTATTCACCTAAATTTTATAATCAGTGACTTGTTGTTCTCAAAGATAATATTCCAAACATCAGCAAGTTTTGTGAAGTAGTCTTTTATATTCAATATGTCAGACAGGGAAATTAAGGTAAAGTTTATGTTTGTTTCACAATGTCTGAGGCCTCTACTGTGAGGCTCAAAGCTTTCATGTTAAAAATCATATGAAGTCCTATTAGAGTACACATATGTTTGCTATTACAAGCTCAGGTCATAAATTGGGAAGAAATCAGATAGAAAGGGAGACAGGTCTGGGTAACTCCCATGTTATAGGATGTGGACACACACCATGTGTTAAGTTATGATGTCATAACTTAACCAGATGTAGAAAGAAAATACAATGTCTCTAGTTATGGGGATATATCACCAAGTTGTAGTCTGATTATATTTTAAAATTTTTTATTAATTTATTCCTGTTACATCTCAATGGTTATCCCATCCCTTGTATCCTCACATTCTTCCCTCCCTCCCATTTTTCCCTTATTCCCCTCCCCTATGACTGTTCCTGAGGGGGATTTCCTCCCCCTGTATATGCTCATAGGGTATCAAGTCTCATCTTGGTAACCTGCTATCCTTCGTCTATTAAGGCCCATTTAAGTTGTAATTTGCATTCAACAATATTTGCCACTTTTGGAATTCACTAACCTTGCCACAGAACTCTCTTAAAGCTCTGAATTCTGTTTTTGTTTTGTTTTGCTTTTAATTTAAACTCAATTTCTTTTATGTAGGGCTTGAAACAATTACATTCTAAAGCTAGACATAACTATATTCTTGCACTATACTTGAAGTGAGTTTATCATTTTGTCTACATCTGTCTATATTTGTTACCTTCTGTCATAAACCTAAATTCAATATTGTCACTCAATCCTTTTTTATAATTGCCCAAAAGGAAAAAAATAGAAATATTTAGCAGTTATATTTCTCAATTATATCTTATGAACAGTTCAAATATAATATTTCTTAGATGGCTAATGAAGACAGATTCAGATGTTATTGATAAAATTATTCTCATTTTGAACATTAAAATGATTTCAAAGTATACAGTCAGTTAGTTTTTGTTAACTTCTTAGAAAATAACCATGGGTAATATTTCTCTTATACTTGTAGTTGTTAGAATGAGAATGCCCCAAGTATTCTCATATATTTGAACACTTGGTTGTCACTTGATGTTGTTGTTTGTGGAGGTTATAGAGTTTTAGAATGTAGGCACTTGATGAAGGAATATTAAATTGGTATGGTCTTTAAGCATTTATAGGCTTGCTTCACTTCTAGATGGTTTTTTCTCTTTCTTATGTCTAGATGAATCTGTGATCACTAAAGCTTCATTATATGAATGTCTGCTGCCACGCCACCCACACCATGATAGACTCTCTTTTTGAAACCACAAACCCAAACATGCATTTTCTACTGTAGCTTCTGCTGACCTGCTTCCACAAATCTGGTATCACTCAAAAGATGTGATGTAGGCTACATGCTATAACACTGTTTATCCTAATTGTTATCATGGAAAAGCATGTGATTCAGCAACTAAAATACAAGCTTGAAGAAAATCTGAGACAAAATGTCGTGTTTAATTTTAAGTTAAAAACTTTGATATGCATGCACAAATATATTTTTATGTAATGCAAAAAAATACAAATGTGATTTTATATCAACATATACGCATATTTAAAAATATACAAATGCTAATATAAGGGTGATTTTTAAGGACTCATTATGGTTTGGATGACTATTTTCTCCAAAGGAATACTTTAAAGCCTCCAAGGTTGCCTTGTTGATAGACAATAAAGCATTCAAGAGGTGGAGCCTTACAGGAAGTTCTTAGGTAAGTGTAGAGTTGTCCTCAAAGGGGATTGTGGAACCAGAGCCTTGCAACTGCATTCTTGCCTCAGGACATAAGACATTAACTTTACCATGTAGTTGCTATGAAATGTCACCCTGTCCAGAAACATACTAACATGGAATCAGATAATCTGAAACATCCAGGATTTTTTGATGTGTTTGTGTGTCATATCTGTACACGTGCATATGCATGCTTCACCTGTTGCATGCCGTGTATATTTGTGCTTGCACATGCCTGTGTGCTCGAATCCATGTGGAGGATCTAAATTGCCAATGGTGTCTTCCTCAGAAGCTTTCTACTTTATTGAAATAGAGTCTCTGAACTGAAAGATTGTATATTACCACTAGTCTAGCCAGGTAACCTCAGAGATCACCTATCTGTACCTCCTGAGGATTGTGATTACTGGCAATTGTCACACCTGTCTAGTTTTTATGTGCTCTGGAGATCTAAATGCATTCCTCACACTTACAGGACAATCATTTTAACCACTTACCTAGGTCCCAGTCTCAAAATTACCTTCATATTTACCATAAGTTATCTTTCACGTGCATTTAATCATCATCACGTAAATTAATGCATAAAGCTGGTTACAACAGTGGTTGACTATAAACTCTACCCAATTATGAAAAGATGTTGGGATTTAGATTTGGATTTTGATAGGAATATGCTAGTTTTTGGAGAAACTGATTAGAGAAAACCAAGAATGTTGTCACTGAAGCTTCACTGGACAGTACTAGTTAGTTCTCTGTGGACTAAAATGCTAAGTGAAATGAATATGGGTGATGTTTCTGATAGCAATAAAAGCTTCTGTTGGCAATTAAAATATAGGTCTTGCCCCCTACCCCATGGATGAAAAACAGTTTGATGTAGTTTGTCTGCTTGCTGGTCCTTCTGGGAGGCCAAAGGTAAGAGTGATGAACAAGCTGATCTGCCGGAGGAAATCTCCAAGCAGCAAAGTACGTGTGGTACCGTTAGAGTGTGAGAGGCTGTGCTGCCTTTTGTCGGTTTTACAGTAAGAATCAGGAGCAGGATTGAGCACAACGTACAGACTTGGAATTATACAATATGACTAGGAAGGAACATGTGTAAGGATGTGGATCCAGGTGTTAAGGACTATGACTACAAAGACAGAAAGTATCAACTAAAGGGGTGGGAGAGATATTTCACAGGCGACACCACATGCTGGCGAGGATGTGGGGAGAGAGGAACACTCCTTCATTGCTGGTGGGAATGCAAACTAGTACAGCCACTTTGGAAATCTATCTGGTGCTATCTCAGAAAAATGGGAATAGGGCTTCCTCAGGTCCCAGCTATTCCACTCCTTGGAATATACCCAGAAGATGCTCCAGCACACAACAAGAAACTTTGCTCAACCATGTTCATAGCAGCCTTATTCATAATAGTCAGAACCTGGAAACAGCCTAAGTGTCCCTCAGTAGAAGAGTGGATAAAGAAACTGTGGTACATATACACTATGGAATACTACTCAGCTATTAAAAACAAGGAATTCCCGAAATTTGTGGATAAATGGATTGAGCTAGAAATGATCATAATGAGTGAGTTAACCCAGAAGCAGAAAGAATCAAATGGTATATACTCACTTATATCTGCATACTAGCCCAAGGGGCATGTCCCACAAAAGCCTTCACTTACCAGGAAACTGGGACAGAGGGGAGGGCATCTTACTGGGACTCTAAATGAGAGACGCATGGGAGAATAGCAAAATAAAAGGATACAGAGGGTCCTAGAAACCTACAAGTAGAACAATATGATAGGCAGTTTTGGGCCCAGGGGTCCCGCTCAAACTAAGGCACCAGCCAGGGACAATACAGGAGGTAAACTTTAAACCCCTTCCCAGATCTAACCAATGGTCAGAATATTCTCCACAGTTGAGTCGAGAGTGTGATATGACTTTCTCATGTATTCTGGTGCCTCACATTTGACCATGTCCCCTGGAGGGGAAGACCTGGTGGCACTCAGAGGAAGGACAGCAGGTTGCCAAGAAGAGACTTGATACCCTATGAGAATATACAGGGGGAGGTAATCCCCCTCAGGAACAGTCATAGGGGAGGGGAATAATGGGAAAATGGGGGGGGGGAGGGAGGAATGGGAAGATACAAGGGATGGGATAAACATTAAGATGTAACAAGAATAAATTAAAAAAAAAAAAAAAAAAGAGTTCTCACTGCTTTTACAAAGGACCCTAGTTCACTTTGTAGCATTCATGAATCCTGGTTCTGTCAAAACTGTTTGGACCTCCGACTCTAAGGGAATCCTAAGCCTGTGACCTCTGAGAGTACCTGTACACACTTGCATCCCCCACCACACCCCACCCCACCCCGCATAACTAAGTTTTTTTTATACCAATTATTTTTAAGTGCTCTTATCTGGGCACTTAGAAAGATAGTTTGAGGACATTTCAGAAATCTACAAAGTCTCTAAAGAAAGAAAGTTTGTTTCTAAGTACTTTTAGGGAAAATTTACTTCTGAAGAGAGGTCTTAAGTGCCCTGTGTAACATGACCACTTTGGATTCATTTCTCAATGTTCAGTTACAGAGTACTTCATAGGTACAAGTGTGAGTTCATGGGCCCTGGAAAAATTTGTGCAAGTGGTGACTTGTGTGTGTGTGTGTGTGTGTGTGTGTGTGTGTGTGTGTGTGTGTGCACTGTGTGCTACTCATTTTGCAGAATACAAGAATTTTCATGTCATTTAAATTTCAAGAAAATCAGGAGTATGTTGTGGAGTTGGAGTCTCTGTAATGGAATGATGCATAATAAAATGGTAGAAGCTAGGTCATGGGAAGACTCTATGAGGATAGGAAAGCCATCAACATGTCGTGTTTATTCAGTAAAACAACGATCAGCATTCCAAGCCAGATCAAGGGTCTTGGCGGGTGTGCTGCAGTGAGCAAAGCTTTGGAGGTAGAACTATACAAGCCCTTGAAACTCAAGGCCTCCCCTCAGCATGCCTAGAATAATAGAAATGGAACTTTGACATTTAGTATTTGACTTGCCAGGTTTGAGCCTGTAGGTATGGTGAAGAGCTTTTTCTCCATGCTATGCCTCTATTCACCTATTTTGAATATCTTTGTTCTTTTGTGTGTACTGTAGTTTTTTTTATCTCAGAACTATATATATTATTTTCATCATTATATCAAGGCTTAGGGTTTAGTTTATCATGAGTCTTAGAGATCATTCTTTTAATATTGAAATGTTGATTTACAGACAGAATAAATCTATTTTGTATTATGAGATAGACAAGGGACTACATATTTTTGTTGAGATGAGTCTCATCAAATCTCCCTGTTTTAAGCCATAACCTGTAGTCTGATAATGTTAATCATGGAGAAATCTTTAGGAAGTATGACTGACCTTGTGAAAGTTACCAAGATTCCTGGAGTTATATCTTCAGATTGTGCTTCTCAAGTCTCATTGAATCTCGGCTTCCTGGCTCATGATATTATTGTCTATTCCATGTACATTCTTCCATTATATGAAATTTTTGTTGGAGGCCCAAATCAATGGGTCTACCTGATCACATATATTTGGAATCTGCAGAATTGGAAGCAGAATTAAAACCTTTCTCTTCATAATTTGGTTTCATTGATATAAAGTAATACAAAGCTGATTAATACACCATATAATATTAATCTTATAACATTACATTGGTAGATTAAGAAAGCATGCCATTTAATACACTTCAATTTATTTATCAGAAAACTGAGTCAGATACTTTGTTTTTGTTAAAATATGTTCCATCAAATGAGAAAATGAACCCCATCCAGAATACCAGAGGCTCAACACTACACAAAGAACTACAGCACTTAAGAAATTCTCAGAGCCGGAGGAATAATCTTCCTTTGGGAAGAGCACGCTGATTTGTTATATGATACCAAATGGTCAGTCTTGAAAACAAATATGTAACATTGTAAGGGAAGAGCAGGTTGTATTTAGACGCATACACAGATACACATGTAAAAACAGTTAATGAAAAAAAGACATGAATTTGATAGAGAGTACTGAGGATAATATGGGAAGTTTGGAGGAATGAAAAGGTAGGAATAATGATATAATTATATTATAGTCAAAAATAAAATAAATGTTAAAAAAAAAGAACCCACATTTCATCAGCAGGTATATCATTTAGACACTCATTCTCGGACCTAGATTTTTAAAAATGACATAAATTATACACATAAAATAAAAAATACAAATATCTCATTATATACATAAGGAAGCCTTAAGGTTTTAAACTGTTAAATTGATTTTGTCTGACCTTTTCACAAGATATGAGAAAACAGAAGGTTAAGACAAACAAAGGTACCTTATGATAACAATTTTACAAGGATTCTTTAGTACAAGAATTTGTAATTGATTTCTTATATGGAGAATATTCAACACCACTAGAGTTTAAAAGAAAATCAGAAAAACAGAATCAAAATTTGAAGCAATTGCATGCCCTCTTCCACCCACACATCATTAGTGCCAAGCAAAGGCAGCTGAAATGGACACTTCACCCACTGGTGAGGAGCATGGGGAGGGACAGTGCCTCAGAATAACAATTTCATAATCAAAAGTGTGCGAACGCTTCACTAGCTCAGTAATTATACCCAACATGGACAAGTCAGTCTAAACTAAAAACACTTTGAATTAAGGTATGTGCTGGGAAGTTATTTACAATAGTGATAAAAATTAAAATGTCTCACAATAAAAGAATAACTGGACTGCTCTATCCACAGCATAAATATTAAGCCACAAGTGAAGATTATATTTTTCATATGGGAATACATTGGATAAAATTAATAATAATGAATGGAATTATATACCAACTTTGATTCCCACCTATAGGCAGGCATCTCCCTAAGGCGTGGCACCAACAAGTATAGAGTTTCCTTAGAGGAGGATGCCCTCAGTTATGTACATGGTATGAATAATAAATTCTATAAAAGATTAGCAAAGAAAAGATTGCAAAATACTGAAGCTAGCCATCATTAATTATGGGTATCGAGAAAAAGAACACAAGAATTTTCAGGCATAATAGCCTTCACACATAAAGACGAAAAATAGTTTTTGAGAAAAACAGCAACAAAACATTCACCAGGGAATCTGGAGAAACTAAGAGGACTCGAATTTTGTAAAAGAACTCCCATAGGAAATTTAGAATAAAATATGCTAATATTTTATATGATAATAGAACTGATTGCATGTAAACTATTTCTTAAATGTAAAATACTTGAAATCTAAATGCATCTCTGAAAGCAATCCTCTATTTTCAACAGTGTATATTTTTTTATATTTGAAAATTAAGTAGAGAATCGGATAGTGTAAAAAATGCAGGTAAGTGTAAGAATGAGGGAGTCAGCAGTGTGTGGGGTCAGGAGGACACGGAGCAACAGTGGTCTATCTTGGGACTGGGAACATCTGTCCTTTGCTCTTGGGCATTCCTGCTGTTCTGGTGGTTTTTATGTTTTGTTTTTTTTTTTTTCCCCAGAACTGAAGGCCTATGTGCTAAGATGGAGGGCAAGCCTAACATGAGGTTGGGCTCGTTAGTCCTTTCGTAAATAGCTTGTTACCCACCCGTTCACCAATTTGGACAGTAGGATCCCTATTTTGGTCTGTTGTCAGTTTGCTATCTGGAGTGAACTGATATTTGTTTCCATCTCCCCAGGAGTAATGTCTCACAATAGCTGGTCAATAGTAAGCAAAGAAGGTAGAGATTTTCTTTGATATCGAGCTAGATAGTAAGACAACTTTGGGAGGTAGTAATATATCAAGTAGTTTTATTGTGTTTAAACCAAAAGATCCAAATTAACTGTTTGGGAAGTTCCAGATGTCATATTCTGAGGGTGGGCTGGTTGAGCTGGAGGTAAGAGCTGAGGACTGTGGTGGAGTGGCTGCTGTCTGCAGACTAAGACTAAATTTCGCGTATGCTGCAAGGAAAGTGGTCCCCATAATCTATGGTTTGAAGCAATAGTTAAACGGCACAGCGGTAAGTGGTCTGTAAGCAGTGGAAAAGCAATTCATCTACACTTAGACTTGTGATGGTTTGCCTACAGGCATCTGTGGCAGATCGTGGAACATGAGTTTGTTGTCTGGCCAACTCTGTCCCAGCGATCTAAGCATGAAGAAATAAAAAGCAGAACCGATGAGGATAGTGTTGCAATTTCACTTACATTGCTACTGCAGTGGTAAGGCTTGTGCTATCACCAGTTTCCAGATCTGATTCAACATTAACTCACTGGTGAATGGAAAGTGAAGCCTGAGAAAGGATGCTGCAAGATGTTGTGACTATAGTTACATGTTTTCCCCAAACTTATCTTTATAGCAATCTCAAGAAGCCCATTTAAACCTTTTAATCCCTAACCAGTTTCCCCCCCCCCCCCCGGGCTGTGAGATTTTAATTCTACAGTAACTTGTTTACCCACTATATGCAAAGTCAACTACATCAGCAAGTGAGCAGTGTGGCACCTGAGGTGGCAATGGATGATATTTATCTGTTACCATTCATATTCTCATTCTGAATTATTTTGTTTTGTTTTTTTAAGATTTATTTATTATATATACAGCATTCTGCCTGCATACCAGAAGAGGGCACCACATCTTCTTATGGATGGTTATGAGCCACCATGTGGTTGCTGTGAATTGAACTTATGACCTTTGGAAGAGCAGTCAGTGCTCTTAACCACTGAGCCATCTCTCTAGCCCCCTCCTAAGTATTTTGTATAGCGTGCATTTTATAAATGAAATGCCATGGGATAGCAAAGCATCTGTGTGAACAAAGGAAACATCCATGCTCACTCTTCCCTTTCCTGTGGGATAGCAAAGCATCTGTGTGAGCCAAGGAAACATTCATGCTCACTCTTTCCTTTCCTGTGGGATGTATGCATATTCTTCAAGGAACACTTAAGCCTCCAGTGGCAGTGTAAGGCCTTAAGATTCAGTGGAATGCAAAGCAGTTACAAAATCAGAAGAGGAGGGGTGTTCCTCTCAACCCCAAGGTGGCCACTTACCTGTTAGAACGCCTAACTTTATATCAAATGATAAGTAATTGTAAATAACAACTATACGTAGAAATTTTAACATTAGGGGTCATGTCTTATGTTTTAATTCTATCACTGGTGTTTTCTTACTAATAATGTACCTGTTTTCAATTTGCATGTGACAAAGAGACAGTGGAGGAGGGCCAAACCCAGTAAAAATATCTCGTGCATTATATAAAAACATGGAAAACATCACTACTAATCACATCTCTTCCAGATTTTGAAGAAATTTGGTGACAGGACAGCATGAAATTTATGATACAAAGTGCATTATTTTCTATTCATACAAATTTTGAAAGGGTGGATTCTGTCTGGGTCAACTTATCTTTGGGCTACAGTGTTTTTGAATTCAGGGACACTGTGATCTTTCTCTGCCAACATAGTGTCCACCTGTATTTTCCACAGCTTCCTCTGCTCTAAGCTACCATTCACTTTTTACAAACATCTTTTCAAATGGGATGGTTTTCTTTCCCTCCACTCCTCCTTTAAAATTATTGCTTGAGTCTGAAATAACCCAGCCCCCGCCTCACTGCTGTGGCAGCACCAGGTGGGAGGATGTCCAGATAGACCTGAAGACAGACTCCAT
Source organism: Acomys russatus (assembly GCF_903995435.1). Lineage (NCBI taxonomy): Eukaryota > Metazoa > Chordata > Mammalia > Rodentia > Muridae > Acomys > Acomys russatus. The sequence goes on along the minus strand of NC_067158.1, from coordinate 3,344,783 downwards.
GGCTCAGGCCACTCATCTGGGCACCCAGACAGAGAAGCGGGAGGATGGCAAGTCTGAGATCCACCTGGACAACTTAATGAGACCTTAATCCAAAAGCAAAAAGTAAAACAGGTGTGGCCACAGCTTAGTGGAGAGCACCTGCCTGGCATGTGTGAGGAACATTGGTTCAGTTCCCAGCCTATACAAAAGAAAAAAGATTTCCATCATAGGTTTTGTAAAGTAGAGTTGCCAGTGAGAGAGGCAAAGCAACATAACACACAATCGCATGTTGCTTGGGTTTAAGAAAAATATTTATGTTAACATGCCCTGTGGTCTTCAGCTTCTCAGACATATAAGTCATGGCCAATCATTAACATATTATTTGTGATCTCCTGACATTATAATGTGATTTAATGTCAAGTGGAGTAAAGGGGCTTGCTTAATAAATGCTTAACAAGCTAATATTCTCTACAGTTAAATGCCAGAGGTAAAATAGAATTTTATTTCCATGGAAAGTAAGTCATCAAGAAGTAATGCAAATTTTATAACATCAAAGATTCTGAGAGGGAAAGGAAAATCTGTGCATCTCTTTAGAAACTTCCTCAGTGTGTGTCAGCTTCTGTGGTAAGCTCCTTATGCAGAGAGCTTCTACAGAAAACCAGAGCTGCGGGAGGCTGCAACAGCATGCATCCGGAAGAAAACTAACATGCTGAGCAAGGAAAGCAAAGCAGGAGCCATGAAGGCTTTGCCACTCCTCACTTTAGAATGTCTTTATTATGCATTAATTTTCTTCTCAAGTAGAAATCCTGTTTGAGGTCTTTAAAATATTATATTAAATCTTGGTTTATTTAAATATGGATAAATGATGTAATTATACAATTACACTAGTGATTATGATGATTATTTTAAAAATCGGTTCTAAATTATGTTCTCTATTCCATCTATATATAGACTTTTCTCACCCAGTTATGTGTATGTTAAGATTGAAAATTTCCTGTTAATATGATTTACAGAAGGAAATTGCAAAGGTAATTCAGTTTAGAAAATGTATCCTCTGCATTTCAGTGGTGAATCAAAGGGAATTGGGATTCTCCTTTATTGTGTTGTCTGCTCATTATTCTTCACAATTAACATTTGCAGATAACATCCACTGCGTTAAGTGCTGAGTCACAATAGCGTGTAGCTAAAATGGAATGCAGTTCTATTCACCCAGTGATTGGTTAAATTATTTTAACCAATTTGCTCTGTCGTGAGTAATTAGCAGTGTCTCAAGCAGTCAACAGCTTTAAGGTGCTTTGGAGAAATCATTAAGCCTGCTTTTATATTTTTAGGGGCTAGAGAGATGGCTCAGAGAGTGAAATATTCGCTATGCAAGTGTGGGGATTTGATCCAGTGTCAGCAGCACAGCACAGCTCTGTAACGCCAGGGCAAGACAAGAGGCAGCTGACCGTGACCAGCTATTGTGGTTGAAAGAATGGAGTCCAGGTTCAATGAGAGACCTCGTATCAGAAACAAAAACAAACAAACAAAAAACAAAAACAAGGACAAGAAAACAATAAATAAAAAACAAAACAAAAGACAAGGTAGAAAGTGATAAAGGAAGATACTGTTTATTGACCGGTGACTTTCAAACATACATGCTAGGGTAAGCTCAATATGATGCTATGAGCGTACAGCAGTATCACACACACACACACACACACACACACACACACACACACACACACACCAATCATTCAATCAATAAAAGAAAATGGTATGTACACAGACAAAGGTACAAGTTGGAATTATACTTCATTGCAATATTTTTTCCAATTTCTGTTGTCTTTCCATTGCTGTTATTGGAGTTTCTCAAAAATAATGAACAAATCAAGAAAATCAATGCTACTCTCATGTAGTATATGATCATGAGAAATAAATGACTAGCTGATAGTTAAAGGAGCCTGTGAGTCCCTATGTGACCCATCAGCACTTGGTGTTCACTGTCTCTATTACATCTGGATTTAGCTCATATGAACTAATTAATCGCACATTTCAGTTGATGAAAACATCCATCTATGTTTAGTTGTTGTCCATGTCAATAAGAAGATTTCAGGTAAGAACTTATTACAGATAGCAAAGTAGGTTATAAAAGCACTCAAGACAAGGAAAGTTTTTTTCTCAATAAATGTAAATTGCTTAATATAAATTAAATACAAAATATAAATCTGCACCATTTTTATATATTCATTCTTCGAACTTTTGAACAAGTCCTCTTTTAAAATAATTATCTAGGTTTGCAACCCTTTGCAAGCTCTTTTTGGTGTCTTATTTGTTTGTTTTTTCCTTTTTGAGCATTTGTGGTATTTTGTATAATTTAGGAGTGTTAATTACAGATTGTTTTTCATAAGACCCACCTTGAAAGTCATATAAAATATGGAACCTGTGTTTATAGCCCTGTGTTAGGGCCAAAACAAATTTTCTGGTGGCTCACTGCTTAAATACTTAGCTCTTTCAGCATTACTAGCCTGCAGGGTACAATGTTTCCATTTCTGGTTTCACCCATTGTTTCAGACACATTAAAATACCTCCCAATTATCAACAAATTATTTGCTTTTGTATAACCATATGTAAAACTATTCTCATATCGAGTACATTAGTCTAAGGCTTAAATATTTATTTAATAATAATTGTGGACATTTTAAAAACAAATGTTCAAAGCAGGCTTATGTATCTATCAATTTTACACCAAACATTGTCCTGGTCAAGGTAAAGAAATAAAAGAGTTGGAAACCTAGCATAATTCATGTGCATGCTATAGCCAGTTTTTCCTGAACAGTTTGTTCATGAGGCATTTCTACACTGTATGATTTTGGCATCCTTGTGAACCACCATCTGTTACTATGTGGATGTATACCTGTGTCGTTTGTGTCCACTGATGGGTCTGTGCTTTTGTGCAGTGCCATGCTATTTCTGTTGCCTTTTACAGAGAAAAAATTGCTAACTATAGAACTGGTGATCTTGACTAACATCTGTAATAGTATGTTAATAACTCCCAATATCAGCCTTGCAACTAGAAACACATGTTCATCTAGACAAGAGCTTCTGGATTTTCTCAGGTCATATTTAACTTTCTTGTAAATACCCATAAAAATACAACATTCTTAAAACTAAAATACAAATAAATTAAGCTTGTCCTATATAAAGATATATAAGAATAAAATGCTTGAAAAATAAGACAAATGAAGAAAAATTCATACAAGTGATTTGACACAATCTTCAATGTTTAGAAAGACCCACACCAAAAGTTCAAATAAGTAACTGATGCACATTATCTCAATAATTATATATTTTGAACTGTGCTGTAAGCTATGGTGCTTAAGGAAAAGTCCTACTGCTAGAGAACATGCAAGCAAGCCAAACTAACTTCATTTTGCTTAATTATTGTAATTTGAGTAATTAAGATATATTGGTATAGAATCTTAAGGCTTGTTTTCCATACTTTGTTCCTTTTCCTATATGTGGTAAATCAAAGTATCCGTCTATTCTACTAAACATGCTTGTGTTATTTTCTGTCTTTAAAATATTATACTTAGTATTCAAGTGACAATTCTTAGAACATTTTGTTTCTCCCGTTTTTATATTCCTACTAAACAAATGCTTTTTAAAAAAGAGAATATGTGCACTACTTTATACTGGTGCCATGATGCGAAGCTGCTGGGGGGGGGGGGTGGGTAGCTGAAATAGCCCATATTCATTTCTCCCAATTCTGTTGGACAGAAATCAGAAATCAAGTTGTCATCGGACACATGCCTCTCTAACACTTTTCCTTTTTCTGGTTTTGATCTGTCTTTCCTTGTATCTTTATGTACTCTGTTTTCTGTGCATACATGTACCGTATTTTCCAGGGACAGTGGTGATGGTCAGCAACTGCTCTAACGAGTTCAGTCAGATGTAGTTACCTCTGTAAAGAACCTGTCCCAAACCAGTCCCATCCTAAAATTTAAGAGTAAGGAGTGCAATACATTAAGAGGCCTCACAATCCAGTCCATACAAACTCTTCAATAATCTGAATATTGTTGTGACTTTCTAAGTTCTGTAAATTTTGTTTCACCAATATGACACACTTTTTTTTGACAGTCATAACTTTTGTTCTGTCTCTATTTATGTTTGAGAAAAATTGCTTTTTCTGTTGTGTGAACTGAATTTGAATTCAGAAATGCTTCAACACATTCCTCACAGGTTATACAAAAACACAAAAGGGAAAACTAACACAACCAGAATATCTTGACAAATTTAGATTTTGAAATGAACCAAGTGAAGGAGTTTAAATTAAGTGCTTGCGATGCATAGACATGTCACACTGGCCATTTCTCTCAATTTCCTGGTGATGTTTTCTGAGGGAGGACATCTAGCTGTGCTGGAGTAAAGACAATTTAGAAACAGAAATAACACCATTCCATAACTTTGGATACCTGTAATGGTTAGTATTGATCATCAACTTAGTTGGATCCATTACCAACTAAAATATATGCCTCTCTTCACATATGTAAGAACATTTCAGGAAGGATATGAGGGGAAAGAACCTCACCTCAAGTGGCAGCCCAAAAACAGAGAAGTGCAATGAAAGGCAGAGCTGCCTGCCCTGCCTCCTGGTGGTGAGTGCACCCATCCAATTGTGGTGGTTGCTGCTATCTCTTTACCACTGCCCTTCAGTTCTGACCTATCCATGAACTTGAAGCTAGCTGTTTTTTGAGAACCCTTCAGGCCCTCAGGCCCACACTGAGGTGCTTCAGACACCCACCATCACAGACCAAACACTTTTGCTGAGTTGTCAGCTTCTCAAGGAAACAGCTGTTGTCTGAGTACTTAGCAGTTACCGTGTGCACTAATCTGATAAATCTCCTCTTGCTGCATGCTGTCTGTCAGTTCTGCTCCTCTACAGAACTAGGACCAAGCATTCTTCCTGTGACACACCGTGAAGAATTAAAATAGGTAATATAGTAGGAAGAAAGAGGCCAGGCGCGGGAAACAAACACAAAATAGCCTACATGGAATTGGTAATCTTGTGTTTAAAAACAAATTTTGGAGACCAGAGCGATGGATCAGAAGGTAAGAGTGCTTGTTACCCTAGCAGAGGTCCTGAGTTCTCTTCTCAGCCCCCAGATCTTGCCCCTCACAACCGTCATGACCCAAGCAACACGGGAGTAGGACATACTCTTTTGAACTCCACAGGTATTTGAAGTTAAATTTGTACCCCCACAAACACATGCACATAATTAAAAATAAAAGGAAATGTTAAAAACATTACTAGGGAACATGTCGCCAAAAATGTATTATAAGACTCCTAAGGACTTTTGATTACTGGCTGTCAATCACTTAATCAGATGTTCTAATGCCCCTGTAGTCTTCTAAGAAGGCACTGATATGACGCTGTGGAAATACAGAAAGGCAGCATAGCAAACACCAAGGAAGGTTAGGGAAGACACAAACCACTGGCACACACATGACTGGGGAAATACTTACTGTTTGCCCCAGAGGGACATAAACTTTGCCCTCGAAGAAGGAATGTGGAGAGTGGAGGAAATCCTGAGTGGAAGTGTATTTTAACATAGACACAGCCATGCTGCACAGTGCAAATCCCAGACCCATGAGACAGCTGGCAAAGATGTTACCCATCTCGTTCAGACAGAGATAGGCCTTCCCAGGATGTTTTCCGGGTGTGAATGTTTAAGAATGGTTGACCAGTGTGTGCACAGACTAGCAACTGCAGCTTCTTCTGCTGGATGTTTACAGCTGAGGACCACTTCTCACAGAGACCTCCTACAGAGAATACCTGTCTCCTTCCCCTGGGCTGTACCTAGAGCATCAAGGTTCTGAGTTACGGTGGCAGCAGTAGAAGAGCATGACCTAATTCCAGCTTCTCTGTGTATGTGTGTGCGTCAGTCATTTGATCAGTCGCTCGACACCACTAGCCAGGGTTCCTGGACTCAGGTCACGAGGAAAGCAGAATAAGGTTTTATGAGGAATTGTACGAGGACAGAAAGCAAAGCATGAAGAAACAAAGACTGTTTTAAAGACTGTACACTATATTTAAAACACCCTGAATGTGATTGTACATTTTGTAATTGAAGGGACTCTAGCCAGGATGGCTCTGGTAGGCCTTGCTTTTCTCCCCTATTCTCTTTGCTTTACTAAAAATCATTAGATTACGTTCCTAAATTTAGCCACCAAGGTCTGTCCCCTTATTTGATCATTTTCGCCTCGTGAGGTTAACTATCAAGTTCCAGCTATCAAAGTGATGAGGTCCAGCAATCAAAAGCCTCCTTTGGTTCACTAGATTAACATGGCCACTGTAACACAGATCTCTCTCTCTTTTTTCCCCCTGCTTAAAAGTTACACCTGCAAAGTCATTTGCTGCTGTTTTTCTTCTTGAATGAAAAAAAACTCAGCCACTTTAACTTTTCTTCTCTGCTTAATAAAGTATCTCTCTGTGACAATAGATGTTTGGGTCTGGTTTGTGCCTTATCTGGAATCCTAAAGGGAATGCCTGCTATGTAGAGTCTCATAACAGTAATTTTTAAAAACTAATACAAATCTCTTTGAACCTTAGCTATTCTGGTCACACACAAAATGAATTTATAACACACTCTTAAATGGATTGTTGAACTTTCTTAAAGATTGTGGAGCCCTCAGCACCATGTGAGAACTTTCACCAAAATATTATTTTTCCCTAGAAATATTGTTTTCTTGTTAATTTTCATATATCCAGTGCATTTCCTATCATATAAGGTCCTTTGGAGCTGACTGCCCTACTTAAATTGGCATGCACTCTGGCACCAATCATGTACTTAGTATATGCTTATTAGGAAATTGATTATCTTGGTAGCACAGTGAGGCTAAGAGTAAGCTTATTTTGTTCTTAGAATGCAGGAGAGAGAATCCCACGCTACTAAGAATCTATTTTCGCCAAGGTTTAGGATTTTTAAAGAAGTAACTCTATTTTGAAATGAGTTGTTTTCCATGATTGTGTTACTATTGGGACTGTGCACCTTGCTGATACAGAAGATTTCTTTTCAAAGTTCATCAGTTTGAATGCTAGATCTTCTCTGAGTTTACCGCTGCCCAGATGATTGACAATTTTCATAGTTCTACCAAGTATAATTGAAGATAGAAAATATTTTAACATTGCTACTAATATTAATATAACTCTCCATGTATGTTTATATAATTTTAAATTGTTACTTTTTCACTTTACATTATTCTGAAGGCTGAGCTGTGTAATTTCAGGGCATTCTGGGAATGACATTTTCTTTTCTTTTTTTTATTTTCTTTTTTCTTTTTTTTTATTTATTTATTCTTGTTACATCTCAATGTTTATCCCATCCCTTGTATCCTCCCATTCTCCCCCCCCCATTTTCCCATTATTCCCCTCCCCTATGACTGTTCCTGAGGGGGATTACCTCCCCCTGTATATTCTCATAGGGTATCAAGTCTCTTCTTGGCTACCTGCTGTCCTTCCTCTGAGTGCCACCAGGTCTCCCCCTCCAGGGGACATGGTCAAATATGACTTAGCAATATTTTATAAACATAATGTGTGTGCACACATGGATAGATATATAACAACTAAGTTAAGACAATCTTCCTTAGAATTAGTAGTATTTAAGTGAAAGACAATAAGAATTGCTTTTAATAGTTGCAGGCAGTTTGACACACTAAATTTCTATTGTTTTCAATCTTCATTTAAACATAACTAAATTCTTGGAAGTTGTCTTTCCTAAATACACGAGCAGAGCTCCTGTGGCACCGCATGCTAAAATGATTTCAAATAATGAATGGGTAATGGGAAAATGGCAATTAAAATAGCACTTCTTACTAGTATTTTTTAAGTAAACAGTTTTTACTTTTTATATATACATTTATATTATTAGACATATATACAAAAACTACCTTTAGCAAGAAGAACCATGACACAATCAGGAATTATATAAACATTACATACTTAAGAGTTTTGGCTATTGCATTTAACAGCCTTGTAGAAAACATCTTTCCTCTCTTGGTGCATCTAAAATTCTGAATGTAAATCAATCTATATAACATCTTGTCATTATCAACTTAAAAGCTCTTAACCCCTAAACAATTAAGATTCATTGCAAAACTAAGTTCCTGGTCTTCAACCCCATCAGAGACCTGAGAAGGAGTATACTTGATTACCTGAGTATGCCACAAGTGCAAGTTAGTAGCTTCCCAAATGAGAAGGTGACAGAGACAGTTTGCTACCTGAATAGTCCCCCAAAACTCTCTATAATGTTGGAGAATCTTATTCAGCCTTCCGGCCCAATATATCTTAAAGACATATTTGTGAGGCAGAAACTATTGAGGACTTGCTTACCGTGTCTCGGCAGAGTTTGGCTCTTGACTCTGCCTGTATCCAAGCTTGCCCTTATTCAGGCAGAATTCTGTCTGTAATAGAAACAAGGACATTCCCCCCAGTGGTTTATTTGCCACGTTTGAGGCCATCTCCATAAGAGGTGTTTTGATGCTTATCATCCTTTTTGAGGTTGGCTGGATGTTGTCAGGAGATAACCTGTCTAATTGTCAGTGATTCAAGACCTTATCTAACTATCCTAGCTTATCTTTCTATAGAATCATATCTATCTGCTGCACCTAAGAGTATATTCTTGTGACAAAAGTAGACTAGTAATTGACATGACCATGATTTGATCAACTAACAATTAATGTGTATAATTTGTTTGTCCTAAACAGCCTACAATAGCACTTTCAAAGTATTGGAAGCAAATCTTCTGTATAATTGAGTTATATGGGTACAATACTTCATATAGAGTAGAAATTCTATACCACTGTATCTAGAAATAAACTTATTTTGTATCTATATACAAAATTTCATGCCAGTGAATTAAATAAAACCCTGTGAGTGAAAATTGAGGCATTAAATTGAGGAGTAGATTCACTAATTTATTTTTTGTTCTATTTTCCCTATATTTTCTATATTCACCTTTCTTTCTTTTCAACCCCTATGTCCAAACCTAAGAATATAAAATAAAGGAAAAGAGAGACATCGCTGAGTCTGAACTTGTGTCCAATTTATTGATTTCAGCCTTGAGTTTGATGATTTCCGCCATGTACTCCTCTTGGGTGTGTCTGCTTCTTTGTGTTCTAGAACTTTCTGGTGTGCTGTCAAGTTGCTAGTATGGAATCTCTCCATTTTTTTTTTTAAATATATATAAAGGCGCTTAGGGCTATGAACTTTGGTCTCAGCACTGCTTTCATTGAGGCCCATAAGTTTAGGAATGTTGTGCTTTCAAGTTTATTGAATTCTAGGAAGTTTTTCATTTCTCTTTTTATTTAGTCCCTTAAACAGATGTCATTGAGTAGGGAATTGTTCAGTTTCCATAAGTTTGTAGGCTTTCAGTTGTTTCTTTTATTGTTGAGATCCATCTTTAACCTATGGTGGTCTGATAAGATACATGCGATTATTTAGATTTTCTTGTATCTGTTGAGGCTTGCTTTGTGATCAAGTACGTGGTCAGTTTTGGAGAAGGTTCTATGAAGTGCTGAAAAGGAGTATTCGTTTGAGTTTGGATGAAATGTTCTGTATGTATCAGTTAGGTCCATTTGTTTCATGATGTCTATTAGTTTCCTTGTTTCTCCATTTAGTTTCTGTCTTGATGGTCTGTCTATTATGGAGGGAGGGGTGTTGAAATCTCCCACTATTAATGTGTGGCTTTTGATGTATGGTTTAGGGTTTAGTAATGTTTCTTTTATGATTGTGGGTGCTCTGCATATGCGGCATAGATATTCAGAAGTGAGACATCATGTTGCATGTTTTTCCTTTGATGAGGATGTAGTAACCTTCCCCATCTCTTTTGATTAGTTTTAGTTAAAAGTCTATTTTATCAGATACTAGAATGGCTACTCAAGCTTGCTTCTTGGGTCCATGTGCTTGGAATACAGTTTTCCAACCTTTACTCTGAGGTAATGTTTATCCTTTTTAATAAGGTGTGTTTCTTGTATGCAGCAGAATGATGGATCCTGTTTTTGCATCCATTCTGTCAGCCTGTGTCATTTTACTGGGGAGTTGAGGCCACTGATGTTAAGAGATATTAATGACCAGTGGTTGTTAGTTCCTTTTGTTCTGATGTTGGTGGTGGTGGAGTATATGGGTTTCTGTGTTTTGGATTGGGGATGTGGAGTTATTTATTTCCTGTGTTTTACTGGGTGTAGTTAGCCTTTTTTGAGTTGGAGTTTTCCTTCTAGTACTTTCTGTTGGTCTGAATTTGTTCTTAGGTACTGATTACAATTGATTTTTCATGGAATATCTTGTTTTCTCCATCTTTGGTGACTGAAAGTTTTGCTGGGTATAGCAGTCTAGGTTGGTATCTGTGGTCTCTTAATGTATGCATGACTTCTGTACAGGCCCTACTAGCTTTTATAGTCTCTGTTGAGAAGTCAGATGTAATTCTGATGGGTTTGCCTTTATATGTGACTTGATCATTTTCTCTTGCAGCTTTTAATATTCTTTCTTTGTTCTGTACATTTAAACTTTCGATTATTATGTGACAGGATGATTTTCTTTTCTGTTAGAATCTTTTGGAGTTCTGTAGCCTTCTTGTATGTTAATGGGCATTTCTTTCATTAGGTTAGGGAATTTTTTCTTCTATGATTTTGTTGAAAATGTATTCTGCGCCTTGGAGCTTGAAATCATCTTCTTCTTCTATTCCTATTATTCTTAGATTTGGCCTTTCTATAGTGTCTCAGATTTCCTGGGTGTTTTGTGTCAGGAACTTTTTAGTTTTAACAATTTCTTTGACTGATGTATTGATAACTTCGTATCTTCCACACTTGATATTCTCTCTTCCATTTCTTATATTCAGTTGGTGTGTCTTATGTCTGTATTTCCTGTTCTCTTCCCTATGTTTCCAACTCTAATACTGCCTCAGCTTGTGTTTTCTTTGTTGCTTCTAATTCCCTCTTTAGGTCTTGAATAGTCTTATTAATTTCTTTCTACAGCTTGATTGTATTTTTCTGTAATTTTTTATAGGATTTATTCAATTCCTTCATCAATTTAGATGTATTTTCCTGTAGTTCTTTATAGGATTTATTCAATTCCTTCATCTGTTTGATGTATGTTCCAGTGTTTATTTGAATGATTTATTTACTCTTTCAAAGCTTCTGTCATTTTCATCACCTCAGATTTAAAGTCTTCTCCATGTATTTCATGTGTATGCATATCTCCAGGGCTTGCTGGGGTAGGGTCACTGGTTTCCCGTGGTGTTATGTGGTCTGAGTTTTGCTGCTGGTCTTCTTGCACTGTCCTCTAGGCATCTGGTTGTCTCTGGTGTTAGCAGGGCTAGAGTTTCCTCCTATGAGGTCATTGTCTGTGTTCCACATTGGCCAGGCAGGTTGGGAGCAAGTAAAGAGAGCTCCGAGCCAAATGTTGTTTGCTAGGGCTCCCCAGAGGCCTCCTCAGGATGTTGGATAGTGGATGTTAGAACCTGCAGCCAGCTCAGTTCACCTGGGTTCCCTGACTGTACCCCCTTGCATGAGGCAGAAGAGGAGTGGGCTGATAGATTTCCAAGTCCAAAATTGCTCAGGTGATCACAATCCTTTTTGAGATGGCTGGGCTCTATCTATCTGCTGTGTTCCAGATGGGGTAGGTCAGAAAGAGCTGCGGGGGGCGGGGGGATGTGACTGAGAGTGATTCAAGGTTGAAGCTGCTCTGGTGCCCCTCAGACCTTTATGAAATGGCAGTAAATGTGATTCTTGGTCCGGGCCAGACTCAGCTCTGTCTATTTGCTCTGTATTCCAGGTGGGTCAGGCTGGTAAGCAGCTGGAGGGCTGAAAGGGACCAGAGTCCAAAGCTGCTAGCTTTTTCTACAGATCTTCTTGATATGACAGGGCTCTGCTTATCTTCTCTGTGCTCTGGTTGGGCTAGACCAGTAAGAAGTTGGCCAGAAGATAGAGATTAGAGCTCAAAGCTGCTCATAAAACAACAGCTAATGTGGGATGTGGCCCGCACACGTCTCTGCTCTGTGTGTCTGCTCTGTGACCTAGATGGATCAGGCCAATAGGCTGTAGGTGGGTGGGGTGAGATCAGAGCCAGATGTTCCTATCAGGATAGCAGCTAATATGGATTGTGGCCCATGTAGGTGTCTGCTCAGCCTGCCGGCTTTGTGTCTTAGCTGTGGCAGACCAGTATGCTTTAGGCAGACTGGCAGAGATCAACCCAGGCCTGAAGTTGCTCATAGGATAGCAGCTAATGAAGATTGTGGCAGGGACCTGGATTCAGCTTGGCTGGTATGCTCCTTGTTGCAGATGGGCATGGCTGGTAAGCAGCTGCGGGGGCAGGGGCGCTGTGAGAAACTGGAAGATGTTCAGAAACTGCACAGGCCCTCTTGAGATTGAAGGACTATGCTAATCTGTTCTGAGACCCAGTTGTGCTAGGTCAGTGAGCAGCTGGAGGGCTGAGAAAGATCAGTACTTAAAGGTACTTGGGTGCCTTGCACTCTTTCTGGGGAGGCAGCTGGTGTGGATTGTGTCCAGTCCCAGTACTCAGCTCTTCTTGTCTGGTCCTCATCCTGGATCTGGCAAGCAATATATGAGCAGTAAGAACCTGGATCTGCACGGATATCCCACAGTTCTTCCCAAGATAGAGGCTAATGTGGTCTATCCCCAGGAATTTTCTGTGTGTTAGTTGGGTGGCCAGTGGTCATACCCATCCATGCCCCACACAATGTGGCTCTCTCTCACCTCAGAATCAGCATCAGTGGTGTTCTGTTGCTCTCAGTTTGGTCTTTGGGTGGCTCTGAAGTCTTGGTTTTCCTGCTAATCAGACACAGTGTACGATCGGTTCCACCATCTTAGATCCCCTCACTAGTATTAATTATAACAATTCAATGTGCTAAAATGAAAAGTGGAAATGGAAACAATATAATTACTTACATAAATGTAGATTTAGAAACACTAAACATATTCCTTTTAAAGTCAGATTTATTGAAATATATTTTCTTTTAAAATTCTTTCATTGCATACAATCATCATACATGGTACAATGTTACATAAAATATTTCAAGAAATAGATATTGTATGCTGATCATATTCCCATCCACCACCGCTATCCACCCCTTTCTCAAGACTCTAATCAACAAGTAGTCCTTTTTGTCCCATTGGACACTTTTACTTAGACTTTCAAGCCATATACAAATTTGTATCAACACAAAAAATAAGGGGCTCACATGAATGAAAATGTGATATTTTCCCTGTCTTCTAAAGTAGATTACATTCCCCATTTGAGCTTCAATGCATCTAAATACTTAGATATGCAAGCTTCTGAAAACCTTCTTCTTCAGATTATTTTACTGCAATTCACCCACTTTCTGCTCTCCTTTCAATGACAGAATATACTAACCAATCATTTCAGATCTACTTCTATTATCTTCTGTGCAAATACATTAACATAATTTACATGGATTGACAAAACCAGTAGGAAAAGGGATGTAAACATTTTCAACAGAAGAGTCATGCCATTAAATATTATACTGTGCCATTTTCTTTGGAGATAATGTGCTAATTGTCCTAGAAATAGGAGAAAGAAAGAAAAATTTCTGCTTAATATAGCCTCTTACCAATTTTAAAAAACAAATCATTACTATTTTTAATTTAAATTTGTTTTGATAATTTATCCACTTTATATCACAATCATAGCCTCCTCCCTTTTTTCCTCCAGGACCTACCTTCCCTCCCTCCTTCTGTCATGCCCCTCCCTTAGTCCCCAGAGGGGGGAGTTGTTCTCTCCCACCAGCTAACCCCAGCCTATCAAGTCTCATCAGGAATGATTGCATCATCTTCGTCTGTGGTCTGATAAGGCACTCTGCCATGTGGAAGTGATCAAAGAGCAGACAACAGAGTCCATGGCACGGAAAGTCTTGCTTCCCTTACTATGGGACCCCTACGGAGACTGAGCTGCCTAACAGCCACATCTGACCAGGGATCCTATGTCCTATTTATGCATGGTCCTGCTTTCGTGCATCAGTCTGTGTCTGCCCACCTGGGCCCAGATTTTTGGACTTTGCTGGTCTTCTTTTGGCACTCCTGTCATTTCCTGATCCTTCTGTGACCCAACTCATCCATAAAACTCCCGGTTCTCTGCCCAAAGTTTGGCTGTGAGACTCAGCTTCTCTTTTGACCCTCTGGTGGGTGGAGTCCTTCAGAGTTAACTTATGGTAGGCTATAGTCCTGTTCCCTCTTTTCAACCACTTCAGTGGTTTATTTGCCTTTCTGAGTGAGCCTCCTTAGGGTCCTCCTTGTTATTTTGCTTTTCAGTTCTGTAAATTATAATGGTTGTCCTGTATTATATGGCTAATATCTTCTTGTAAATGAGTGTTTACCATACACATATTTCTGTGTCTGGGTTACTTCACTCCAGATTATCTTTTCCAGTGCCATATATTTGGCTGCATATTTCATGACATCTTTATTTTTGATAGCTAAATATTATTCCATTATGTACATTACAACTGTTTCTTTATCCATTCTTTTAAAAAAATTTTCTTTATTAATATGTATATAGTTCTCTGCCTTTATGCCAGAAGAGGGCATCAGATCACATTACAGATGGTTGTGAGCTACCATGTGGTTGCTGGAAATTGGACTCAGGACCTCTGAAAGAATAGTCAGTGCTCTTAACCTCTGAGTCATCTCTTCAGCCTCTACTTTAACTATTCTTCAGCTGAGGGACAACTAGATTGTTTCCAGTTTCTGGCTATTATGAATAATGTTCCTATGAACATAGCTGAACAAAGGTCCTTATTGTATTGTGGAGCATCTTTTAGGTGTAATGCCCACAAGTGCTATAGCTGGGTCATGACATAGAGCTGAGGTCTTGAGTTTGAATGAAGGGTGTAGGCTTGGCGAAGATCTTTTCCCAGTCTGTTGGATGTTGTTTTGCTTGATTGAGAATGTCCTTTGCTTTACAGTTTCATGGGATCCCATTTATTAATTGTTGATCTTAGACCCTGAACTGTTGGTGTTCTGTTCAGGAAATTGTCTCCCGTGCCAATGAATTCAAGGTTCACCCCCATTTTCTCTTCTAGTTGACTTAGTGTTTCTTGTTTTCTGTTAAGGTCGTTGATCCGCTTGCACTTGAGTTTTGTGCAGGGTAGTGAATATGGATCTATTTGAATTTTTCTACACGTAGCCATCCTGTTAGAACAGCACTGTCTGTTGAGGATGTTCAATTTTTTTTCTATCGTGTAGTTTTTGCTTCTTTGTCAAACATCAAGTATCCATAAGTATGTGGGTTTATTTCTGCGTCTTTGTTTTATTCCATTCATCCACTAATTTTTTTATGCCCGTACCATGCAGTTTTTATTACCTGCTGCTCAATAGTATAACTTGAAATTAGGCATGGGGATACCTCCAGAAGATCTTTTATTGTACAGGAATGTCTTAGCTAATCTGGGATTTTGGGTTTTCCATATGAAGTTAAGAACTGTTCTTTTAAGGCCTATGAAGAATTTTCTTGGTATTTTGATGGAAATTGCATTGAATCTGCAGATTGCTTTTGGTAAGTTGGCCCTTTTCACTATGTTAATCCTACTTATCCATGAGCATGAAAGATCTTTTCATCTTCTGATGTCTTCCTCAATCTTTCTTCAGAGACTTGAAAATTGTGTCATATGGGTTTTTCATTTGCTTGGTTAGAATTGTACCAAGGTATTTCATATATTTGTGGCTATTGTGAAGGATGTTGTTTCCTTAATATTTTTCTTTTTTTTTTTTTAAGATTTATTTATTTATTAAATATACAATGCTTTGTCTGAATGTACACTTGCAAGCCGGAAGAGGGCACCAGATTTTATTACAGATGGTTGTGAGCCACCATGTGGCTGCTGGGAATTGAACTCAGGACCTTTAGAAGAGTAGGCAGTGCTCTTAACATCTGAGCCATTTCTCCAGCTCCCTAATATTTTTCTAAGCCTATTATTATTTTATATACATGAGGCCTACTGATATTTTTGAGTTAATTCTGTTTCTAGCCATTTTGCTGGAGGTATTTATCAGCCATGGAAGATCCCCGGTAGAATTTTAGGGGTCACTTATATATACCATCATATCATCTGCAAATAGTGATACTTTGATTTCTTCCCTTCTAATTTGTACCCTCTTGATATCTGTTAGTCGGCTTATTTCTCTATATAAGACTTCAAGTACTATATTGGAGAAGTATAGAGAGAGTGAGCAACCTTGTCTTGTCCCTGATTTCAGTAGCATTAATGTTGGATATACACTTACTGTATATTGACTTCACTATGTTTATGTATGTGCCTTGTATTCTTGATCTCACCAAGACTTTTAATAGGGGCAGGTGTTGGATTTTGTCAAGTTCTTTTTTGGAATCTAACTAATTGATCATGTGGGGTTTTTCTTTCAGTTTCTTTACGTGGTGGGTAAATTTGATGGATTTCTATGTATTGAACCACCCTTGCATGCCTGAGATTAAGCCCACTTGGTCATGGTGAATGATATATTTAAATATGTTCTTGGATTCGGTTTCTGAGTATTTTATTGAATATTTTTACATCAATGTTCATAAGAGAAATTGGTCTTAAATTCTCTTTCTTTTTTGGGTCCTTGTGTGGTTTAGGTATCAAGGTGAATTTTTTGTGAAAATCAGCCAGCTGCACAAACCCTTAGCCAAATTAACCAAGAAGCAGAGAGACAGTAACCAAATAAACAAAATCAGAAAAGAAAACAGAACATAAGGACAATCACAGAGGAAATCCAAAGAATCACTAGGTCTTATTTAAAGAAACTATATGCCTCAAAATTTGTAAATCTAAATGAAATGGACACTTTTCTTCCAGGTTCTGCTTTCAGAAGTTGAACCAAGATCAGCTAGACAAATCAAACAGTTCTATATCCTCTAAGGAAATAAAATCAGCCATAAAATGTCTCTCAAACACACACACACACACACACACACACACACACACACACACATACATACACACACACACACACACACACACAAAGTGACCAGGTCCACATGGATTTAGTGCAGAATTCTACCAAACATTCAAGGAGGAGGTAAAACCAGGAATCTTCAAACTATTCCACAAAATAGAAACAGAAGGATCACTAGCAAACTCATTTTATGAAGCCACAGTCACCTTGATAATTGCTATTTTTGAAACCAAGCAAACAAAATTAAAATAAAACCTCAACTAGGGGCTCAAGAAATGGCTCAGTGGTTGCAGGGGAACCTGAGTTCTACTTCTACCACCCATATGGTATCTCACAACCATAACTACGATTCCAGGGGACTTCACATCCTCCTGTGGCTTCCATGGACACCTGCAAAAATGCGATACCCATACAAAATTCAGGCAAACCGTTCTTGATCATAAAATAAAAGGAAGTCACCAAAATTAAAATATATGTGTGAGATTAATATGGACAATGTGTATATTTCTGTAATAGGAAAAACAACAGCAACAATTTAGAATGACAATGCTAGGTGAATAATTGTCTTCATTCTTCTTATTATAATAACACATTTAGCCAATTCTGGAAATATTTGTAATATTTGCAATATTCTTTCAGTATTTACTAACTTCTGAGGAAAAACTTCCTTAAAATGTTTTTCTCCCAAACAAAGATATCCAGTCCCGTTACTAGGTAGATAAATTTATGTTTTAAACATTGAAAATTGCTCAGGGGCCACCATATTCTTTAAGGTAGTGAACACTGACCTGGATGAGTGACTCTTACATAGGAACCACAGGAAGAAGGCATTTTTAGCAGTAATACAAAATGTGGTGGTTGTAAGAAGAAAGCCAGGATGCTTTTTGAAACTGTGAAGTAATACAAACACAATTTAACGGCTCCTTTGCCATGATGTTTATGAAACATCATACAGCAGCCAGGGCAAGGCATTCTTGGGTAGGGTTAGATGGGTGTTAGAGAGCTGAGCCATGAAAAGGCATTCTTGGGTAAGGTTAGATGGGTGTTAGAGAACTGAGCCATGAAAAGGCATTCTTGGGTAAGGTTAGATGGGTGTTAGAGAGCTGAGCCATGAAAAGGCATTCTTGGGTAAGGTTAGATGGGTGTTAGAGAACTGAGCCATGAAAAGGCATTCTTGGGTAGGGTTAGATGGGTGTTAGAGAACTGAGCCATGAAAAGGCATTCTTGGGTAAGGTTAGATGGGTGTTAGAGAACTGAGCCATGAAAAGGCATTCTTGGGTAAGGTTAGATGGGTGTTAGAGAACTGAGCCATGAAAAGGCATTCTTGGGTAGGGTTAGATGGGTGTTAGAGAACTGAGCCATGAAAAGGCATTCTTGGGTAGGGTTAGATGGGTGTTAGAGAACTGGCAGCATGCGTGAATATACAACTGGGATTTGCGAGGGTTTCAGAAAGATGGATGAGAATCTAAGTTTAGTAATAACTCAGGTTTCAAAGAAAATATTTTATACTTTTAAATCATGCAAACATGTGCAAAGGGGTGGGTCTGCATGTGAATGCAGGGTTCCTAGAGTTTAGTGGGATGTGTATTGACCGACTCCATGGAGTTGGAATTATAAAGGTTGTGAACTGTCTGTTGTGGGTTCTGGGAAGTAAACATGAGCCCTTTACAAGAGAAGTACCTCCTCCTGAATGATCAGCCATATCTCTAGTGAGTAAAATGACACATTTACATGAACTACTTACAGATTTTCTATCAATAAAAATTCAAGACAAATTGTTTTCAGGCAGAACACTGGGAGAAAGCAAGTTTGCATATTTCCTCACAAATGCTATTATAAAGTATTCAGTTTCCAGAAAATGTCCTCTGGGCACATTATAGCAAATGAAGAGCCTTTCACCAAGAATATCTACTGAATCTTTGGAAGAACAGAGTGAGTCTGGAATTTGAACTGGGACCAACACTTTTTCTCCCAGATCAATGAGGAAAAAAAGCAACAATATTGCATTCTTAGATAAAGAACAAAAGGTTTCCCATTCTCTACAGCTGCTTTTCTGATGGCCAGAGTCACCAAAATGCCTGGATGTCAGAATGTCCCATTTAATATCCAACTTCTTCATACTGAATACAGGCTAGAATTCTGGAAACAAGGCCAGATCACCTAGCATGGTGAATTTTCAGTCAGTCTGCTTTTGTCCTCAGAGACGTGGAGATCCTGGAGAAGACAGTTAATGGGTTAGACCAACAAGGTTAGCATATAGGAAGACCCTTAGACACCAATCCTGTTCTTAGTACCACACATCTTCAGGAAATGGTATATAACCAGCTGACAATACAGTTCCCCTGCAAGCTGATCACTGCAGAAGAGCTGTGTAGTGTTCTCCAACTGGAATCCATAGAAGGCTACTTTTAGATTTAGATCACTTCATATAACCTAAGGATCCCCAAGAAAGGTAAAGATTCCCTGTCCAAAAAAATTCCAAAAGAGAGACCGCACTTGGGAATGCAAACAGTGCTTTTTGTAAACACATACACACCAAAATTCACATGCAGACAAGCCCAGAATAGGATAAGACAAAAGCTAAAAATAAATGGAGAAAATACCAACTGTTAGACAAATGGCAGTTAAAACACAGTATTCTCAGGACCCTTCAAGATTACTTCCAGACCTTGCACTGGTTGGTAAGGTCTGGAAGCACAAATATATACCAGTGATATATATTTGCTAACTGTGGTCACAGAAATGCCTTTCAGACTCCATTTAGAGTGGGTTAAGACCAAACTGCAAATATTTTTTGACCCTCAGTCACTCACTAGGGAACTTTAATAGTTCCTAAGAGTCTGAAGTCACCTCCACACTCTACCTAGGAAAGAACCAAACCAAAGCACATCAAGAACATCCATGGCCCCACTCCATAGCAAGGCACAAAACAAAACTCCAAAAGTGGCCCATGAAGATCAGGTTTATGAAGTCAGTACAGTGAATGATCATAACACAGTGCAGTGAACATGTATAAGGGTCAGATAAAAATCTGTAATAAAGGCTGAGAATGGTGACACAGTGCTAGAGTGCTGGCCTATGATGCCTGAGGGTGTGGGTTAGATCACCAGTCCTGGCACAAAGTAAACATTTAATTAACTTGTGCAATGAATACAATTTCAAGCAGTGCAAGAGAAAAATTGAAAAAAAAAAACTGACGGAAAAGAATCAACAGAGATTCTAGAGGTGAAAAATACAAAAGCTATAGTAAAGAAAAAGCCACAGAAAGTTTCAACAGTCAGTTTCGTAGAGTGCAGAACTATTAGAAATTAGCCAATCAGGAACAAAACCAAAAACAGATGTTGAGAGAGTGAAGATTGTCCTAAAGATGGCAAAGAAAGAGAAATTAGGCTGAGGTATGTGCTGAAAGACATCTGACAGAAGTCAATATTCACACATTAGAAATACCGGGATCTCCCTATCAGTGCAGGATCCATTAAGATACTATTATAATTCTTCAAAATGTTAAAAAAAAAAAAAAAAACACTTTGGAATCTGTGTGGAAGTACAGAAACAAAACCGAAGCTGAAGAGAAAAAATAACCTTAGCCATAACCAACGGAATAAACATCAAACTACCAGACCTCAAAATATACTACAAGGAATTGTCATCAAATCAGCCTGGAATTGGCATATGAACAGTTTGGCAGATTAGTAGAAAGGAATGGAGGTGAAGACATGAGGCTTAGCATTTATAGGCAAATGACATTTGAAAAAGGAGTCAAGGCTATGTAGAGGGAAAAGGAAAGGTCTTTAATAAATTCTGTTAAGAATACTGAATATCCATAGGCAAGATAATTGAAAACATATGCCTATCAACTACCAACCATTAGAAATTGATTCAAAATAAAGTAAATCTAAAACAAACAAACAAACAAACAAATAAAAGACCCAAAAAACAACAACCCAACAACACTGAATAAACAGTACAACTATCAACAGGAATAGGTATCCAAATTTACAGGCAACAAAAAATTGGAAAAGGGGTCTACATCAAATGAAAGATTGCCTATCTTGTCAAGTAAATAATCAACAAAGCAAAGAAATCACTTGAAAATCCAGACTCTATGAGAAACTCAAAATACACAACAGCAAAAATACAAATAACTCATGCTCATGCCAGCAGCTTGAAGTAAATGTGGACACAGAGAGAGAGTGAAAGAGGGAGGGTGGAGAGGAAGAGAGAGAGGGAGATAAGGAGGGAGGGAGGGAGAGAGAGAAAGAGAGAGAGAGAGAGAGAGAGAGAGAGAGAGAGAGAGAGAGAGAGAGAGAGAGAGAGAAAGAAGGGGGAAGGTAGGAGAGAACGTGAAAATTGAAATGGGAAGAAGAAGGAATATTCTGGGAGGGGCAGGGTACAAAATATTGGCGGGGGGCTTTTGATCAAAGCACATTCTATTTGGTGTGTACTAGAGATAGAAACAGGAAATTAAGCAATAGAAATGAAAGCTTTGGGAGATCATATACAACAAACAGTAATTAATTGATCTAAAGATTAAAATTAAACATGAAAATTAGCAACATTTTTACTTCAAACAGCTCATAAGATCATGAAAATAAAAGAGAATCCTCAGAATGAAATAAAATACTTTAAAATTATAGGTCTAATAAATTCTTCCTTATAGGTATATAAATAATTTTCACAATAATTATATAATTTACAAACCAGTTAATTTACATAACTGAGGGTTATTCATAGTGTGATCTTTAAAATTTGTACAACTGGACATGAGGAGATACTGGTATAAAAAACACAACTACTGGGTGGCTTCTGCAACATCGATTGCTTAATTAAGGAATATAGGATGGAGAGTGACAGGTATATCATATATGTCATTTTCTAAGTGATTGAAAGATCCTAAAACTCACTATGTAATGGTTGCAATGATCTGTGAATGTACCAAATATTAAATTATGCAAGTCTGATGGGTAAATTATATGAGCGAGGAAATATTTCCATAAAACTATTACAGAAAACAACCACAAATTTGAGGGGTTGAGAGATGGCACAGAGGGTAAGAACATGTATTGCACTTATATTTGTCTGCTTAAAACAACCTGTACCCAGAGCGTCTGGTGTTCTCTTTGGTCCTCCTCAGTCAAGTGCACTCACAGGCACATAACTGTTCACAGATATACACACATACACATAGTAAAGCAGTAAAAATAAAATCTTATAAATAAATGCACGCAAATTGAGTTACCTTGGAATTTTGTTCAACATGTGATATAATTCACATCACTTGAATGTTAGTAAAATATTCCTGGCTGCATATATACATAGAAAATGTTGCTTTAAAATTAAACAGACATAAATGAATGTTAACATGCTTTTAATATACATCTAGTCATGCCAACTTTTATATCCCATTTGTAGCAGAAATCCCTTAAATTTATTTTGAGAAATGGCATCTCTATTTTTGCAGTGCCTCATTGGAATTAGCTTCATATGATTTAATATATCTTGGCAGATGTCCTCAGAGATTTGAACCCAAATTTGATCACAAAGAAAGAGATAAAGAATAATGTATTCATAATATTTGAAACTAGAGCCCATCTTGCATGCAAGCACACACACATATACACACATGCATGCACACACACATATGCACAGGCAAACACAGACACATGCACTCACACACATGCACAGGCACACACCCACATGCACACACATACATACATGCACATGCATACACACACATGCATACACCATTTCAGTCAACTAGATTCTTTCCTATACTTTCATGGATCTGTAATATTTTTCTCTCCTTGAAAGGAAATCTGTGCTTAAGATATGCAATAACAGTAGCAGGTGAGGATTATTGAGGAACTACTAGTTAAAATTCTGCAAATGTATCTGTGTGGATCCTCTAATTTTACCTGGACCATTGTAGTTAACATGAGGAATTTCCATGTAGATGCTTCGTCATATTGGAGGTAACCATGTTAGTTTATAAAAGTCTCCTATTCACATTGATATTATTTTTGTTTTCTTTTTTTAAATTAAATCTACTGAGTAAATTTTAATTCATGAAAATATTAAAGAAAGTATGAATTGAATGAAAACTTTATTTAGGGAAGAGTAGGCTCCATCATAAAAAATAATCATAAATAATGGCAATAAGATTTGAGAACCTACTCTGACATGAATCCTGGTGCCCCATATTTGGCCATTTCCCTTCACGGGAAGGCCTGGTGACACTCAGAGAAATGATAAGCAGGCTACCAGGATAAGACTTGGTAGGCTGTGAACATAAGGTGGGGAAGGAGGTCTCCTGTCACAGACCTAGATTAGGGGAATAGGGTGAGAGAGAAAGGGAAGAACGAGAGGATACAAGTGAGGATATAACAATTGATATGTAATCTTAATAAATTAGTTAACTAAAATAAGAAATGATTTTATCATAACACAATTCATACGTATATATGCATATATATGGAATACATATGTATATAATTTTACTATTTGTTTTTGTTTTAGTTTTCTATTTCTGTAATTTAATATCCTGTCCTCCCCAAAAAAGATTTGAGAGCCTAAACCAATTTTATATGGTTCTTAACATTCTGAGAAAGTTTATGAACATTACTTAGTCTAGAAAATAAGTGTATTCAGAGTAAAGCCTGTCATATAAAATTGTGTTAAAAGAAAAAGCATAACTAGTATCTTGGCTGCATTTTATTACAAAATAAAATAAAATAGAATAAATTAAAATAAAGTGCCAACATTTTTGGAGGACTCCTTTTGTGTATGCATATATATGCACATGTATATATGCAATGTATATACATGTATAAATGTGGGTATATTCATATATTTATGTAGGTGCATGCATAATGTTTGTGTATGTTGGTCAGAAGTTGATCTTGATTGTATTTCTTATTCTCTCTCCATTTTGTATTTTAAATTATGTATATGTCACTGTACTGGCTATGTTTATATCAACTTGACCAAAGGTATACCCATCTGAGAGGAAGGAATCTCAATTGAGAAAATGCTTTGAGAAGAATGAGCTATAAACAGGCAATCCTACAGAACATTTCCTTAATTAGTGGTTTATTGGTGTGTGTGTGTGCATGTGTGTGTGTGTGAATGTGCATGTGGTCCAGCCTATTGTAGGTGGTGCGACCCTTCAGCTGGTATTTCTGGATTCTGTAAGAAAGCTTGCTGAGCAAATTATGAGGGCAAGCCATCCATTAGTCAGCGTCCTTCATAGTCTTTGCATCAGTTTCTGGGTTCCTGACTGGTTGAGGCACTTTCCTTGCCTTCCCATAGTGGACTGTAATTCTGGACATGTAAGTCAAATAAGCCCCTTCCTTCCCAACTGATTTTTGGTCATGGCCTTTTATCACAGCCATATAATCCTAAGTAGTTTAGTGTCTGTGTTTGGGTGTATTCACTTGAATTCTGGTGCCTTTAGAGGTAGGAAATGGTGTCATAATCAATATTGCTGAATTACAGGTGTTGTGAGCCTCCTGATACAGGTCTGGTAAAGCACATGGGTCCTTTGGAATAGCAATATAGCTATTTAACTTCTGAGCCATTTCTCCATCCCCCTACTTTATTTTTTGAGACAGAGTCATAAAGTGAACCTAGAGTTCCACTTTGTTGGCTAGGCTGCTGGCCAATCAGCTGCAGGGTTACACTATAGGCATAATCCTCTGCACCCCTGTTTACATGGGTGCTGGAGATCTGAACTCAGGTCTCATGTTTACAGGCATTTTATCAACTGAGCCATTTATAGATGACTTCTTAACATAACTGTCATTATATAAATTCCATAATTATTTCTAAGATATACATAATAATATTTATTCTAAAATTATTGTTGTATTTTTGGAAGATTTGATGATGTTCATTTCAGAACATGACATGGTGACACAAGTATTACATGCATAGGTAGAACATTTAAAATAATTAAACCATAATTTCAGTTCAAAATATGCTGATCCTTTAAAATTCTTTCTTGCATAAGTGCTCTTTAAATGGATAATCATTTATATTAACTTCCAGCCAAAACTTGTTGTATATAGTTGTTCAAGACAGAAATAGATAAAGAGAAGAAGATAGTAATGGGAAAACTTTTGAGCATATTGGTTTTAAGATAAAAATAAATACTGGGTTTTTAACTATAAAGGAAAATTTGGGTTTAGATTTTGCTTATAGTCTAAGCAAGATCTAGACTTATAGTTATTTCTGGCTTGTCAATAGTACTTTTTTGACTTCCATAAAACTCAAACAGAGAGTAGACTTGATTAATTGCATGCCAATATAAACTAGTTAGACAGGTCAATACATGAAGCCACATGCAGATGTATGTGCCACATTTAGTGCCAACTTGAGAAGTATAGATTAGAGGGGCAGTAGATTTGATGACCTAAAAGAAAGTTATATTAAAATTATATTAAATTCAAGGCCTGGGAAGTTAGGGCTGCATCATCATGGACTGAGGTTAATTTTCATAGATGATTTTAAGATTAAAGTGGTCTTCTATTCACAAATATATTGATCAAATGAGGTCAAATATCTCAAGAGACTATGATGTTTGAAATGCTCTCAATTACATATGTGGTAGTAAAATAGAAGGCATTGGGGTGAAGATGATGGGAGTTTGAATTAAGAAACAGCTTGGAGTAAATCTGGGTAAGGATCGGGAAGTAAGAACACAAAAGTTAGGCAATACTCTATTCTCAATGTTTCCAAAATGGAGATCTAATTCCTCACTGCATTTAATTCATTTCATTGCATCAATGTGTGTGTGTGTGTGTGTGTGTGTGTGTGTGTGTGTGTGTGTGTGTGTGTGTATGACAGAGAGAGAGAGAGGGAGGGAGGGAGGGAGGGAGAGAGAGAGGGAGAGAGAGAGAGAGAGAGAGAGAGAGAGAGAGAGAGAGAGAGAGAGAGAGAGAGAGAGAGAGAGATTCCATTGATCAATTATTTCTCTGTAACACAGCTTGAAATCAGGCATGGAGATACTTCCAGAAGTTCTTTTTTTTTTTTTTTTGTACAGGATTGTTTTACATAGTCTAGGGGTTTGCTTTTCCATATGAAGTATAGTATTGTTCATAAAAGGTCTGCTAATAATTGTGTTAGTATTTTGATGTGAATTGCATGGACTCTGCTTTTGGTAAAATGGCCATTTTTACTGTTAATCCTACCAATACATAAGCATGGTAGATCTTTCCATTTTATGATATCTTCTTCAATTTCTTTCTTCAGAGACTTTATTTTGTGTCATATAGTTCTTTCACTTGATTGATTAGAGTTACATCAACATACTTTATATATTTGTGGCTATTGTGAAGGATGTAGTTTCTGTAATTTCTTTTTCAGCCCCTTGGTCATTTGTATATAGGAGGAATACTAATTGTACTTTGAAGTTAAGGTTGTATCCAGACATTTTGCTGAAGATGTTTTTCATCTATAGGAAATAACTGTTGGAATTTTTAGGGGTTACTTGTGTATGTTATCATATCCTCTGCCAATAGCCATACTGTGACTTCTTCCTTTCCAATTTGTACCTTGTTGATCTCCTGTAGTGAACATTTTTGTGTTTTTAAAAACTCAATTATGTTATACAAACACATTTTTGTTTTAATCCCAGGTGTGGGGTATGTGGCTGCTCCAGATTGTCCAGAGCATCAGATTATTTGCCTCATGTGCTTCTGAGAGGAGCATGATCTTTGCCAGCTGCAGATAGTTTAATTCTGAAGACTCTGGAGAGGGATAAATTCCAGAGCCATGAGAGAGACTGGGGGCTCTGAGAAAGAAAACAGTTGCTGATGCCTCCCTCGCCGATCGTGTTTGCTGTTGATGCAGTTTGAAGAGAAGGTGGATATATTCTGAAATGAAGATTGGACTTGCCACAAAGAACCCAATAATCCTAACAAGCAGAAAGTAGGTAAAGAGAACTATTCTCCCTCTCCACTAACCTTGTTTCCATCCTACCTGCTATTGAGGGGGGTTGGAGGGCACTAGGGTGGGTACTGGAGAAGCCCCAATAAAATAAAAAAGATGTAAAAAGACACATGCCAACAACTTTGAAATTTGTCTCATATGGGTCTTTCCCTTGCTTAGTTAGAGTTATACCAAGATACTCTAACCCAGATGTAGGGTTTGGAATAATGGAAAGAGTGGATTCTAATGTTGTAGAGGAGATAGCAGGCTATGAAGGAATGAATATACTGTTTAAGGATATCTGCAAAAGGTTTATTACTTCTGCTGATTCTGGGTTCTCTCTTGCTTTGCTCCCAGAGAGGATTTTATGTTTTTGCTTAGACTTCTTATCTATGCCATTTCAAAAAATTTTGGGAGAATGGTCAAACAATTGGAAAAGTTGCTAGTGGATATGAAGGGATCTGAGAATAAAAGTGTATGTAACAGGAAAACCAGAAGTATTACTCAATTCCTTCATTTTTGAAAAGACTGCAGAGTTGACTGTGCAACTAAAGAGTTTTTGAGTAGAGGTGGAAGTGCTTATGAACCAAATAGTGCCACTTTGACGGAGACCAGCTCCGCGAATGTCTTGAAACAGGCGGACTACTGCTCTGATGGCAAGTAGCCTTAAGAAATGGGCGGACTATTGTTCTGGTGGCAAATAGCAACGGTTTATTTCTTAAGCACAACTTTTATACATTTCTAAAGTAGCATATTTCTGGCTTGGCGCGTAACATTAGTAACTCATTAATATTACCAATAACAAACTTGGTTCCCATACCTATTAGACTAAACACGTTCTGGGAATCAGTCAAGGGAGAAAATTTCAAGAACAAGAAAGAAGATAACTATAAGCCTTCCCTCTCCTTGAACCAATAACTGTTTAACTTTATCAAGAAGTTCACAAGGAGTTACTGCCAAGACTTCTGGGAGCAGAGCCAGAGCCGCCCAACCTTTCAGGAGGGGCAGCCCCTGAGCTCTTCCCCAAAATCCTTAGTTAACCCTTTCAGGCCAATACTAAGTAGCAGTTCTCCTCACTACTTTAATAGGGTGGCATTAAGGCAATCCTGGTAACTGAGAGCCAGAGTGTCTCATAATTACCCTTCTCCTTCTATTTTTGGTGTCAAGTTCCCATAGCCCCTGGTAAGGCTGGGGACCCAGGAGGAGCAGTAGACCATTCAAAGAAAATGGGGTAAAAAGAAACAGCCCATTTCAAGAGAAAGGGTTGCTCTTGAACAAACTTAGGTGCCAGAGGAGCAGCCTTGGGTTATAAGATTATCACCATCAAAAATCTTATATATCAAAATGCTCAGTGCTTCAGTTGCTGGAATTTCAGTCATTTGAAAAGCAACCTGACCAAGCCTCAGAGCTCAAAATTACTGGTGCTTTAACTCTTAAAAAA
This sequence comes from Acomys russatus, assembly GCF_903995435.1. Lineage (NCBI taxonomy): Eukaryota > Metazoa > Chordata > Mammalia > Rodentia > Muridae > Acomys > Acomys russatus. The sequence goes on along the minus strand of NC_067158.1, from coordinate 3,316,471 downwards.
TGGTACTTTCTTCTAGAGAAGCTGAGGAACCATTTCCGGCAACACTGGCTTCTCAGCAAGAATACCTAAGCTTTCCAGTGTTTGTAGACATGGCAGTAAAATGTGTCTTTTGACTAGTTGATGCAGGACCAAGAGAGACATAAGAGGTAATCCCATGCAATTAGGAAGTATCTCTGGTGGCCCAGCTTGAGGCAGCATAAGGTAGAATCTGCTCCAGACAAAGGAAGTTGAGAGTTAACAGATAAAAGAAGCTATTGATCCAAAAACTGTTTGCTTAGTTTATAGTCTCCCTTTAAGAAAGAAACAACAAATCTCATTCATATTAGAGAAAAACTCATTTTTTAGAATAAAAGGGGGGAATGCCGTGGTAGTTTTGACATCTTTAAAAACTTGTTTATGTTATGTAAACTTGTTTTTGTTTTAATCTTGTGTAGGGTATGGGACTGCCCAGGTTGTCCAGAGCAGCAGATTATTTGGCTTGGGTGAGATCTGAGAGGTTTTTAATAATTCCCAGCTGCAGATAGTTTAATTCTGAGGACTCTGGAAAGGGATATTTGCCAGGGCTGGGAGAGCAATGGGGAGAGATCCAAGAAAAAAAGTCTCCTTGTTGCTGTTGATGCACTTTGATGAGAAGAAGTCAGAGATATTCTGGACTCAATGACCCTAGAAATCAGTAAGTAAGAATTATTCCCATTCTGCCCACTCACCTTCTTTCTCTCTGACCTAATGTTCTGATGTTGGAAGGACTGAGGTGGAGAAGGGAGCAATAAGCATGAGGAATTCAAGTAAAATAAAAAATATTTTTAAAAAATGCACCTACAATCTCCTTTAGTTGTTATTTGGCTTGAGTTAGTATTTCAAGTACTATATTGAAGAGGTATGGAGAGAATGGGTAGCCTTGCCTTGTTCTTGGTTTCAGTGGCATTGCTTTAAGTTTTTCTCCATTCAATTTGTTGTTGGCTATAGGTTTGTTGTATATTGACATTATTGTATTTAGATATGTGCTTTGTTTCCTTGATCTTTCCAAGACTTTTGACATGAAAGTGTGTTGGACTTTGTAAAACGCTTTTTCAGCATCTAATGAGACTATCATGTGGGTTTTCCCTTTCAATTTGCTAATGTTATGGATTATGTTGATGGATTTTCCTATATTGGACCACCCTTGCATACCTGGGATGATGCCTACTTGGTCATGGTGGATAACATTTTTGATGTGTTCTTGGATTCTGTTGTGAGTATTTTTTTGAGTATTTTTGACTCAATGTTCATAAGGGAATTTCTTTCTGAAATTCTTCTTTTTTCGGAGGGGTGGTCTTTGTGTGGTTTGAGTATCAAGGTGACTGTTGTCTCATAGAATGAGTTTGGCAATGTTCCTTCCATTTCTATTTTGTGGGATAATTTGGAGAATATTGATATTAGATCTTCTAGTGTTCTGGTAGAATTCTGTGCTGAAAACATCTGACTCTGGGCTTTTTGTTTGTATATTTTGTTTTGTTTTCTTCTTCTTCTTCTTCTTCTTCTTCTTCTTCTTCTTCTTCTTCTTCTTCTTCTTCTTCTTCTTCTTTTAAATGGAGAGACTTTTAATTACTGCTTCCGTTCCCTTAGGGGTTCTAGCAATATTTAACTTGATTGCATAATCTCGATTAAACTTTGGTAAGTGAAATCTATCAAAAAATTTTAAATTTCATTTAGACTTTTCAATTTTCTGGAGCACAGGCTGTTAAAGACCTAATGATTCATTATATTTCCTCAGTGTCTGTAGTTTTGTCCCTTTTTTATTTACTTATTTTGTCAATTTGTATATTATCTCTCTGCCTTTTAGTTTGTCTAAGCGTTTGTCTGTCTTGTTGATTTTCTCAAACACCAACTTTTAGTTTTGTTGATTCTTTGTATTGTACTCTTTCTTTCTAATTTATTGATATCAGCCCCAAGTTTGATTATTTCTAGCTCTTTATCTCTCCTGGCATGATTGCTTTTTTTTTCTCCTAGGGCTTTCAGGTGTACTATTAAGTTACTAGTATGGGACTTCTCCAATTTCTTTATGAAGGCCTTTAGTGCTATGAACTTTCTTCTAAACACTGCTTTAATTGTGCCCCATAGGTTTGGGTAGAGTCAGATTTTTCTATACAAGACTTTAGCAATGTATTGATTTTGAAATGAAGTTAATTAAGGACTCAGACGGTTGTGCCAATGGAATGGCTTTCCATATTTGTCAGGTAAACTCAAGTTGATTGAAGAAGTCTGATGTAGTAAGCTTTTTGTGCTCTCAAACTTAACTGATGAAGTACTTCATGAACATTAAGTAAAGTTATTTTGAAACTCATTGATAAAATTATGGTAGGCATGTGAATATGATAGCATATGCCTGTAATCCCAGTGCTTGAGAGACATAGGAAAGAGAGTCAGGAGGCCAAGCTCATCCTCCCCTTCACGATGAGTTTGAATCCACTCTTGGCTGAGTAGCACCCTGTCTCAAAAACAAAAAATTTGTCAAAGGTTAAAACCTCACCAAAATCTGACATAAGCAAAATAACAAAACACAGAGGCTAAATCCTCTATTTAAGAATATTTTTAGCAGAAAAAAAATAGAGTCAAAGAAAGAAAATACTCTAAACAACAGAACTTTGTAGATCCATTAATGTATGTATTACCATCACTTTAAAATGACACTGTTAACAAAAGTTGAATTTGCCAGAAGCGTCATACAGTTTAATCAAGATCTAGACTGTCTAATAGCCAAGAGTGGCTTGCCTCAGATGGTCCAGTTCAGTTTGTCAGTTGATATTTGACAAGCATGGCCGTGACATCAAATGACTTCTGAGAATTGTTACAATTCTCAAGCACTAAGTATGTGAACATAGTTTCAGAAGAGATAAGGAGGAAGGGTGGATGCCTAATGTGTGTGCAACCACCCAACAAGAAAAAAAGAGAGATTCATGAAATGTGGAAAGGGAAGTGGATTGATACTTCTCTTTCACCTATCTCTATACCTATTTCAGGTATACCTATACCTGCCAATCATAATTCACCATTGACAAAATTATTCCATTATTTTACTTTTTCTCATCTTATGTATTTAATTTTTCTATGGTATATATAGTTTCTATGCTAAGAAAATATATTTATAGGAGAAAATATTCAGATTTCTTAATTAATAGGTTAATAGATCATGATAGTGATAGACAGATAAATTATAGATAGATAGATAGACAGACAGACAGATAGATAGATAGATAGATAGATAGAAGTAGTTAAATAGATGATAGATAGTCATACGCAGATATAGAGTTCACCTTTTAAAGGTACTATTAAACAATCAAAATTCTAGAGCTATTCTAATTCTGGATAATATCTTAAATTTTATTTTACCAAGATAAACCATTTAAAATGATTATTTAAAACAGTTTATGGATAATGTCCTTGGCTTGGAGTACAAAATAAATTATAGAATGTGTATTGAAGAGATCGTTAAACTAATTTGAATTCCTAGTTATATATAGAAAATTTCGATTCTTCTGCAGTGCTGTGAGGAGAATGTAAGGTGTGTATTATTTTCCATGATCTTCTATCAAATGCTAACTACAAATAAGACAAACATAAGTGACTTGAGAAGTCCTTCCTTGGGGCAAGAGCTATAGATAAAATAAATAAAGCGTCAGTTAAGATGACCTTGTGAAGTCCTTCTAGATAGGAGTGTGAACTACTAAATGCCAGTAAGCTGTCAGCCTGGCAAGGACAAAAATATTGGTAAGCAAATATGGTTTAAATGAAGAGAGACTGTAATCCACAGAAATCACAGTGTTTCAAGAATGTGTTCCCTTTAACAATATTAGCCAGATTTATTGTAATAAAACTTCTGCTTTATAGTGCAATTTCAGTGATTAAATAATTACTTCTCTTCATGATTTTCAAATTATTATGTCAGTAAAAATAAAGTGGGGCTTTAAGAAGAAACTTTTTTTTGCACCTAATGGGAAATTAATTTGATATTTAAGAACACAGATGTACTCACTATTAGAAGTTTAGCTAGTAATTTCTCCAAATAATTTCTTCTTGTGTCATTCTTGTGTGAGGCTTACTCTATGTGGGTCCTTTTCCCCACCACATAAAGTTAAAATTTATGGTTTCAGTGACTGGCTATTTTCAAGATAGAGTGCCTACATTTGGCTTAAAGACTTACATTTTTATTTTCTTCATAAGTTATTCAAATAGCAGCTAAGAAAGTTCTATGTTGAACATTGCATAATTTGAAACCATTTCAAAAATTCTATCTATTTACAAATCCACTGGAGAGATCCAACCCCTGACATTATTAATGGTATGCTGCTATGCCTAGCATAGCTTTCCTGAACTTTAATAAGTTCATAATAATGTATAATTGTTAAGAAAATTGAGCCCACAGGGGGTACACAATGTGTTTTAGGCACAATGAGCAACTTAACTTTTAATATTGTGGAGGAAGATACAGGCTTTCAAGATATAGCATGCTCTTTCAGGGTGTCAGCAAAATCCCAGCTACAGATGTAAACTTCTTTCCTGCTTTATACCCAAAGGGACTTTTTTTTTTTTTTTTGGTTTTTTTTTTCTTGGTCTTTTTATTGTATAACATTTTTTTTTAAAGATTGAAAGTAATACCAACAAAATGTGAAAACTGGAAAAGTCAGTAAATTCTATTGTTATGGAAAGAATTACAGAGTTGATGGTACAACTAGAGAATTTGGAGGTAGAGGTTCAAGCAATTAGGGAGAAAAGGCTGCATTATTAAAGGAGAAAGACCTGGTAACTGAGAGTGAGTAGTTCCCACAATTGCTCCATGGATCAGGTGGTCAGAACACCAGCATGCAGAAGGGGGCAGAGAAAAATGGGAATCCGGAAGGACTGTAAAGAAACTAGAGGAACAGGAGAGCAGACAAACAGAGTCTTTGGAGAAAAATGTTTCTATAGAGGAACCCTTCAGAGTCACAGAGTCACCATCAGTTTTTCCAGTTATGATAAGACATATGCCTGCTCAAAATAGTGATGAGGGTTATGATGAAATGGCATGGAGTCCAATAGATATGCTAGATTTAAAACATTTTCAGGAGTCTATCATCAGGTATTGATTACATTCTACTTTTGTTTAAAAAATGCTGAGTAACTGGGCCATTCAGCATAGACTTATTCCCCAAGATTGGAATAGTTTGGTTTCAGAGGTATTAGAAGTGTCATAATAACTTCAATGATTATCATGCTGGTGAAGGGACGGAGAGAGAATAGAACAAGAAAATAAGAGAAGGGAGATAAATGTTAGTAAAGAGAAATTACCCGGTGAAGGCCAATATGCTGACTTAAGACAAGAAGTCCAATATGATGATACAGTGATTGAATAAGGTCATGTTGCAGACTTAAGAGCTTGGGACATGGGAGGAATCTGGTAAGATAACTGTTCCCTTTAATAAGACATTTCAAGGGCTGGGGGAAGCATTCACAGAATTTTTGGCAGAGATTGGTAACAGTGCTAAATAGAGCAATCACAGATTCTAATACCAAACAGGCAATGAAACCCATTATGGCATACGAGAATGCTAACAGAGAATGTAAGAGGACAATTAGACCCTTAAAATAAAGAGGAGCTCCATTAGGTGAATGGATAAGAGAAACAGTTAATATTAGCCTTCCAGAACATCAAAACAATATTGTAGGACAAGCTATAGCCAGAGGTCCCATATATCATAACACCCATGGTTTAATTGTGGCAAAATTGGTAATGTTCAAAGAAACTGTAAGGTACTTCCACAGAGAATGCTAAATAGCCCCACTTTCTGCCAAACTTTTGTACAAAGACCATTAGAAATACCTTGTAGGCAGTTTCTTCAATCTATCATTTACCATTACATGGTAAATGTTGGCTGATTCTGACTTGGAGACTTTAGAGAAACTGTTTAGAGAAATACAAAGAATTCTGCCATGCTGGGTATTACAGATTGGTGTAGAAAAACATACAAAGAGGAGATTCAATTACCTATTTAAGCTATAAGACACTTGAACCAAAAATTAGACCACAAAAGGTACAGATCCATAGAGATCAATTGCAAACACTAAATGACTTTCAAAAATTAATGGAAGACGTTAACTGGTGTAGGCCTACAATTGGACTAGCTAAGTATGAGTTAAGTAACTCATTTCAGATGCTACAAGGGGATGCAAATTTAAACAGTCCAATGGGTCTAACACCTGTAATGGAAAGAGAATTAATTTTGGTAGAGCAAAAACTGCAAAAGGCATATGTAGATAGAATTGATCCTAAGCTTGGCTGCTTTCTGGCTATTTTGCCTTCAAAACATTCTCCTAGTGACCTCCTTATAAAAAGGCATAATATAATCATGGAATAGATTTTCTTAGCAAATAAAGTAAAAAATTGAAGACATACATAAAAAAAGTTCCAAATTGATTACAAAGGGAAAAAGAAGATTGTGTCAACTGTCAGGGACAGACAGGGTAGAAATTGTAGTGCCTCTTACTAATTCTGAGATTATGCCATTATGAGTAATTAATGAAGATTGCCAAAAAATGGCTTGAAGTACCTACTTGGGGAAAATCAATAACAAATATCCAAAACATAAACATATACAGTTTATAAAAAGAACTAAGTGGATCCCTCCAAGTTTTGTAAAGATGACACAAATACCTGAGGCACCCACTTTCTATACTGATACAAATAAGTTGGGTATGGCTAGTTATAAGTCTGATAAAATGACTAAGGTGATCAAAATTCCATTTACCTCCATTCAAAAATCAGAATTATATGCAATCCTTTATGGTAATGTTGGGTTTTCCTGAATCTCTTAATATAATCACTGACTCTCAGTATTCAGAAAGAGCTGCTCTGCATTTCAAAATTGCTGAATTTACTTCTAATAAATCTGAATTAACTACATTTTTTATAGAACTACAACAGATCATCTGAAGTAGAAACTATGCATTGTATATTACTCATATTCAATCCAATACAGGTTTACCAGGACCATTGGCAGAAAGAAAAGAGGAAATCAACAAATATTAAAAGGAAATGTGCTTGAAGTGTCAAAATTTTATGAAAAACACCATGTTAATGGTAAGGGTGTGAAGAAAATGTTCCCTATCACGTGGCAATAAGGCAGAGAAATAATTAATGGGTATTCTATGTGTTCTTTGTATAATCAATTCCATTTATCTACTGAAATTAACCTTAGGGATGCAAAAAGGAACAAAATCTTGCAGATGCGTGTGTTTCATTTGAAGAAATTGGAAAATTAAAATATGTACATTCATATTATTGATACATATTTAGGATTTAGATGGACAACTGCCCTAAGTTATGAAAAGGCTGATTGTGTAACTACTCACTTATTGGAAATAATGGTGATTATGGGAATACTTGCACAAATAAAAACTTACAATGCTCCTGCGTATGTGTCCCTTAAGATGAAGAAATTCTTTACATATTATAATATTAAGCACAATATTGGTATACCACACAATCTAACAGGGCAGGCAGTTGTAGAAAGAGCTAATCATACCTTAAAAGAGATGCTTATTAAACAAAAGGGAAGGGTAAAGACACCAAGGGACAGATTAAATAATGCTTTGTTGACTTTAAAATTTCTTAATGTAGGTGATGAAGGGACAACAGCATCTGAGACACATTGGGTTATAGAAAAAAAAAACTGAGAGACTAGGACAACCAATATACTATAATGATCTGTTGACAATGTACTGGAAACCTGCAATAGTATGGCAATGGGGCCGTGATTATGTATATGTTTCTACAGGGAGTGAAAAATATATGGTTTCTGATAAAACTGATAAAAATTAGACCTGGCCAGAAAAGTTCTCTTAGTTCTTAAAACAGGAATGCATTCATATAGCAAGGGAATCTTAAGGGCTACTTGGTCCTTAACACATGATATTCTTTCATACAGCTTGGTAATTACAGCTCAAACAGATGTGTACAATTGGTGGCTTATACTTGCTCAAAAATTGGGCAGATGTTTATCTTTAGATAATTTGTACACCTTGCATATTCCATATATATACTAATACTTTCAAAAGTTTGCATATTTTCAGAGCAAAAACCAGGTAATTATGAAGACAAAATAGAGAGCCCAGGTAATTCAACCTCAAAGATGGCTTCAACTACTGTTTCTCCAAGAAATTTCATGCATATAAACTTTAAAAAGGGCTAACCCAAATGATAGATCCCAAAAAGACAGCAGAAAAACAGATAAAGCTAGTTTTTGCAATGCTTCACCAATATTTTCTTTTTCTAAGAGTACCGAAAAATGTTTTTCCCCTAAACAACAAAAAGTAATTTTGAGAGAATGATGCACCCATTCCCAATAGGTGGGGTTTCTGTTTTTGGTGGGTTATCAATGTTCATTTTTGTCCAGGGGGGTTAGTTATAAGCTAATAAAAGCTTCATTTAGGGATTTATTTCTTTTTATCATTTTTTCTCTCTTATCTTTCTATCTTATCTAATGTTAGGGAAAAGTGGGGGGGGGGGAAGAAGTGGAGATAAAGGGAAAGATATATAAGGGAAGATATATATTTATCGAATAAACGTATGTTATTGAATCTGCTAGCCTCAAATATTTTACATTGGTATTCAAATATTTTATGTTGGTATTGTAGATTGGTGAAAATTTAAGACTATGTTTTTCAACTTTTGCTTTATGTATTATGTATGGTATGTTGATAGAAACTTCAACTGTATATTGGATTTTTCTAGAAATTTAAGATCATTTTTTTGACAATTATTTAATGTATTACACATGTACACCTTATTTGAAAAGGTGAAAAATAACTGTTATAACTTGTTCAGGATGGATAGAGAGAGAAATTGGAGTTGGTCAACTATAAATATTAATAGATACTAAATTAATTATAGAGTAATCTTTATTTAGCTTCTTGTATGTTTTCAAAAGGAATAGATAGATAATGGATAGAATAGAAAAATATATGGTTTTCAAACACTTCAGAGATCCACAGAATATGGCATTTAATAATAAAGGGATTTTATGACAGAGGGACACATCTGCTTCTGGCAGCACCTCCAGTCTAATTATGAGATCATCAAGAAATAAGAGTGGCAGAGAGACACTCACTGAGGAACTGTGCTTTACTCTATTCCTGATGAAAGACTGACTGTCTACTGTGATCAAGCCTTATACTGAGAAATTGGCTGCCCACCCTTGCAGAGACTAGGTGGGTTAGTCCTTCAGGATTCCTGCTTTACAGAGCAGTCTGTCAGATGGTTCTTGGCCAGTGGGCTGAAGACTGGATGCCCTGATGATGGAGAGGAACCTGTGACTGTCAAGGCAGTCAGCTTTCTCTGTCCTGTCTATATATTTGGAAGTTGCTTGCCTATACTTCCTTTATATTAGATAGTATTTCCTTCTGGGGTCTCTGATGGGGTTGATGACTAGATAGCCATGGTGTTACTATTTTTGAAAAACTTTGAACACTGGGATCAGACCCCATAAGATAGGATAAGTAATGGAATAATTTCTTAAAAATTGTCAACTACAATTGGACTGGTCCTTTTAAATGTGACTTACTGGGTAATTCTTATAATTAATTTTTGTATATAGTTTATTATATTTAATAGAAAGGGTGAGATGATTCCAAGGGGGGGATGGGAAAGAAAGCAGGGTATTTACCACTTAGATGTGAGAGAGCAGTATCTTTTTCTACTTAAAATTCGAACTACTTCGTTGGGCTGGGCTTGGTTGCTGCCAGCTAAAAAACATCCCTGATAGACTGAGAGGATATATAAAAGCCCAAAAGAGGAAGCTTGAAGCTTTTGGTTTGGACTTGTTTTTTGGCTGTTCATCACTCCACTTCAAGATGTTCCTAAAAAGAACTGTTCCATGGCAGGCTTCAAGGCTTTGGGCTCTGGTTGAAGCTCCCAGTTGTGGTTGCTCCAGATTACAGCAGCAATTCTGGTGGGATTGCTAATCTGCTGAAATCATGTTGACTATGCCTAGAGAATCATTCCTAGGAACTGATACCCAGGTTTCATTCTTGTTTTCCTTAATCTCCTTTTCCTCTTACTTAGTCTAGTTTGGATATAAAAGAGGAACACTCATTAAATAAGTTCATAATAAAATATAATTGTTAAGAAAATTGAGCATACAGACTTGATGTGCATAGGTGGATTGGTTGGGGGACTGATTTGCTTTCCTGTGAATAAGGGGAAGGGTGAAACTGGGAAGAGGGCAGGAGAGGTTGGACATGGGGGAGAGGAAGAAGCAGCTATGATTGGGGTGTAAAATAGATAAATAAATAAATAAATAAATAAATAAGAGAAATGTTCAGAGTTTCCAACTAGAACCACCTTCTAGTAGTGTTTACTGTGTCCTCAAGTTGTATTATAAGCCTGTACTATAATATAAGCACCATGGGAAAGGATTATTGAGGATACCCTTTGAGAGTTTTCAGTGTAAATAATACAGTGGTGAACTTTGAGAAGATGTATTATAGCAGGTACAGACCTGAGCACTTTGAAATCAACAAATATTAATGTGTGGCATATATTAAAAAGTAAAAATGTAGAAATTATTATTGAACCCCTGTGGAAAAAATGATAAAGAGGTGAAGATAGGCAATATAATACTGTACAAACTTCCTAGTTACATAAGCAGCTAACTAATTATGTTACCTGTCTCATTGTTATGATAAACGCAATCTGAAGAAATGAAAGTTCATTTTGGCTTTCAGTTTCAAGAAACACAGTGTAATATGAGAGGGAAGGCAGGATGGCAGGAAAACAGAGTCACCCAGCAACATCAGTCAGGAATCAGAGGATCACTGTGTTGCTGCTCCTTTCTCTACAGGACCTTAGCCCATAGAAGATGCTACTCAGTGTTACAATGGCCTTCCCCACGTTTCTTAATCTAATCTAGATATTCCTTCTCACAGTTATCCAGAAACTTATGTCTATGCTGATCATTCTGGCTAGCTTTATATTTACTTCACACAAGCTAGAATTATCTGAAAGGAGGGAACCACAATTGAGAAAATGCCTCCATATCTGATTCTAAGGCATTTTCTTTCTTTCTTTTATTTCTTCATTTCTTTTTTATTAATTTATTCTTGTTACATCTCAATGATTATCCCATCCCTTGTATCCTCTCATTCCTCCTTCCCTCCCTTTTCCCCCTACTCCACTCTGCTATGACTGTGACTGAGAGGGACTTCCTCCCCTTTTATATGCTCATAGAGTGGCAAATCTCTTCTTGGTAGCCTGCTATCCTTCCTCTGAGTGCCACCAGGTCTCCCCCTCCAAGGGTCATGGTCACATATGAGACACCAGAGTACATGTGAAAAACAATTAGTGGAAGGAAGCCTAGCACACTGTGGCTTGTGCCATCTCTCTTGGGCTAGTGATTATGGGTTCCACAAGAAAGAGGCTGAACAAGCCTAAGGAGCAACCCAGTAAGCAGCATTTCTCTATGGTCTCTGCATCAGCTCCTGCATCCAGGTTCCAGCCCTGTTTGAGTTTCTGTCCTGACCTTTTCTGATCATGACTGTCACTTGCAAGTGTCAGATAAAATAACAACCCTTCCTTCCCAGGTTGCTTTTGTCATGGTGTTTCATCACATCAATATTAACTCTAACTAGGTTAAAAGTTGGTACTTGGAGAGTGGTGTATTGCTGTGACAAATGTGAGCACTTTTTTTGTTGTTTCTTTGTTTTTGTTATTTATTTGAAGAGGGAATTGTGGAAAGACTATAAAACTTTGTACTAGAAGAGTTTAGTGTTGGGAGCTCATTGAGATGTTCTGTTGAAGTTTGGAATATAAGAAAGTCGAAGGCAGTGTGGATAGTTGAGGCCTGGCTTCTGAAATTTCTGAGGGAAGCAAAGATTCTACAGTACAATTTGAATGACAAATATGTGTGTTGTCTGGTCAGATGGAGCTGTATAACCAGCTATGATTAACAACAGACCAGAACCACACAGGTAAAACCTTTCCTTTGCTGCAACAATAAGTGTTAGTTAGCTAGGGCAGAAAAATCAGCTGTGATTAAGAAGAGACCAGCATCACTGAAGAGAACTCTAGGAAAATTTTCTAGAAAATCATCACGTACAGAACAGAATCTGTGTTCCAGAGGTGATGAAAGTTTTGCCTAATGCTGAAAGCCAAACTTGGTAGTGTAAGAGTCTCACTGGTAGTACTGATTTTGAAGGAATGAAGGGGTCACAAAGAAAAACTGAGGCTTCACACTGTGGCAGGTCTGCAGTAATTTGGCAATGCTCAGGAGAAAGTGAAAGTGTAGTCCATTTGCAGAAAGTGTTGCCAGTAGTTATGGAGATGCCACTATAATGTGATGGCCCGCAAGAACAGCATCATGAGAGTGGAGCTAGCCAGAGCCTAAAACATGTGCTTGTTACAGAGGGAGAAGCAGGCAGCAACCCAACCCCTTGGAGGAGCCCAGATGGTCAGTCATGAATGAAACCCAGATAATTGAGCATGTGAATTAATTACACTTGTGTAATTTTGTTTTGTTTTGTTTTGTTTTGTTAGTATTGTGACTGTACCTTGTTTCCTCACCTTTTAGGTAAGAATGTATTTAATTTATTTTGATTGACAGAAGCCCACAGTTGAGAATCTGAATTTTAAAAGTCTTGGGTTTTTAAGAAGGGCTTTTAAGTGTCTGAAGACTGTGAGACTTTTAAATTTTGGAATATTTATATTGTAATGTTAATATTATTGTGTGGCCTTAAGGAGAACAAAAAGGAGGGGTTAACAATATTGTGTTCTTGTCTCAGTTTGACAAGGGGTCAATTGTGCTGGCTCCTTTGTTTTGTGTTTTATGTTAACATGACAGAAGCTAGAGTTATCTGAAAGGAGGGAAACTCTGTTGGTGTATGGTCTTGTACTTTGTAGTTTTCAAATGCTTGCGCCCCCTCCCCCCAAGATTCTTACTCTTTAGTGTGGACTGTCATGTACCACAAATTTGGCTGTTTAATGTTGCCTTTCTTTTTGGCTGATAAAGAAAGCCAATACCAGGACTGCACCAGAGGAAGGTATGCATGGGAATGGCTCAAGGGCCTTGGGAGAGAAAGATCTTGGGAAGAAGGGACATATAGGTACTGGAGGAGAAAGAGATAGGTGTGGAAGGAGGAAATGGAACTGCCATGATGGGTTAGGTGGAGAGAACACATGGCCTGATCGTCATGGATGGAGAAGATGGACAATATTAACAAGTATGTGGGATTATGGATGGAAGGTAGCCCAATAGAAATTATTAGAATCAGATGGAATGGGATGGGTAATGGGAGACAATAGAAGGTAATTTAGGAAATTAATATCTGCTTTGCCTCAGGTGAACAAAGAATATTATAAAATACAACTGGTGTCTGTCTTTCATTGATTTAAATTGGGTTAGAAAATATTGCTATAATAAATACAACATTTCCTACACCGGGCTATTAAATAAATCATAACAAATGACACTTGATAAACCAGCAATAGGGCATTTTCTTAATTAGTGATTAATGGGGGGCAGTCCATGGTGGGTGGTACTACCCTGGGCATGTGATTCTGTGTTCTGTAAGAAAGCAGGCTGAGGGAGTTCCAAGATGATGGCACAAAACACACATGGTATCTGATCTGTGGGATGGAGACTAGGGATCCAGCTGGGAGCTACAGACTGCAAGACTTAGAGAGCCCTAGGTAAGAGGGGTCTACACAGTGCAGAGCACAGGTGGGTCCAGCTTTGGGCCATCCAACTGGCCCGCAGAGGATGGGTGCTCAGGCCCCAGAGTCTGGAACCTTACCAGCCTACGTACAGCCCCAGAGGCCAGCAAACACTTGGGCACCATATCTGGTGCCATGCCATACCTGGCTTTCTCTTTCCATCTTTGACTGATCTGTGGGCCACACAGTAACAGCATTAGTATCTGCAGGCCTGGGCATATGGGAAAGTGTGGATCAGGGATAGATCTGACCTCAGATCATCCTGACAGTCCACAGAGGGACCCAGGGCCCACACAGAGGCCCAAGTGTCTCTGGATATGTTCTCCAGTTGTAGCTCCATAGCCACACTCTCCAAGGTCTGAATGGATCAGACAGAAACCTACCTAGCTGCTCCAGCAAGCCAACCCAGTGGACTGATGCCTAGCCAGCCACCACAGCTCAGCAGGGGATCCCATGCTCTCAGGAGAGCCTGAATGAGCCTGACAGGATCAGGCAGGAACATAGCCACCTGCTCCAACCCATGGACCCATTCCTACAAGCTCAAGCAGAGACTGGCCAGATGCCTCAACCCAGTGGTAGTTCCCATATGCTTAGACAGGACTGATCCATCCTGAAGGGATTGGACAGAATCCTAGCCAACTGCCACAAGGCAGAGGGCAGTATCTGCTCTCTCAGGTGGTACTTAACCTAGGCCCCAAAGCCTGGAAAGATTAGGCAGAATCCTAACCAACAGCCATAAGCCAGCAGGGGTTCTGGCACTCTAGGGTGGACTTAGTCTAGGCCACTAAAGCTCCAGTGCCCAAGGGCAGAATTTTCAAAGCCCAGCCAAAGGCAGGATAACAGGCTTTATCTACACTACCTCAAACTAATCCTTGGGCTGCAGAGCACCAGTATCTACCTCTGCTGACCCAGTGGGGAGCCCACGCTGTGGAACAAAGTCCCCTGGAGCTGAAACCAGGTAATTTGCCTGATCAAAGTAAGAATTCCCTGATTCCTACAGGTAAGGGCCCTTGACCTATAGACACTCATCAATGATCTGCTTGCAATGACCAGTGAAAGACACCAGAAACTACCTCCCAATATCAAAGACAGCAAGATGATTAGAGACCAACATAAAAACACGAACAACAAAAGCCAAAACAATATGGTATCTCCAGATCCCATCTACACCAAAGACACCAAATCTGAGAACTCAAATGTGGAGAGCTGCGAAGTGCCGCGCCCTGACATGGCGCTGGTTTCCGCCTTCCACCTTCCTGCTGGCGAGTGCTCTCCAGGATAAACAAGTCCTCATATGGCGAAGGGCTGTGCAGGGGTAATGGACGATCTTGTGATGAGCGGCCTTGCTCTGACTTTGACCTATGAGGAGTTAGCACCTGGCAAAAGCTGATTGGTACTTGGTTGTGACTTAAGCTCTGTCCTTCCCTTCTTCGGGGCCATTCCTGCTTAGCAAAATCCTGAGTAAAGATCTAGAGAAGAAGTCTGGTTGTCGGTGTCTTATTTCTGCTGGACGGTGCGGCGCCGACAAGTGGTGGCCCGTACGGGGACGTTAAAGTTCCCGTTGCGCCATATTTCAGAACTCCGGATCTACAGGGCAATCGATCGGTAAGTGTCCGGGATTGTCGGACCCAAAAGGTTAGGTTCTCAGATCGAGACAGATTACAGTCTGTGGTAAAGCGGGGGACGGCTGACGACCCTGTCGTTATGGGGAATTCGTCATCATGTCCAATCAAAGCAGCCTTAAAAGAGCTATTGAAAGCCAAAGGCTTAAAAATGAAAGAGGAAGTCATTGTAACCTTTCTAAAAGAAGTAGATATAATTGCCCCCTGGTTTGCGGTCTCTGGGCACCTGAATGTGAACTGCTGGGATAAATTGGGCAGAGAATTAGATTTCACCTGGGAACAGGGGAGCTTAAAAGGAGGAGTCTGCCCCATATGGAGGCTTGTCCGTAGCTGTCTGGAGGACGAGAAGTGCTGTCAGGCAGTTGAGAAATCCTCTGAAGCATTAGAACAGCTACAAGAGAGTAGGTCTGAAAGGGCTTCCAGTGAAAAGGACAAGAAAACACCAGAGGGAGGGCGCCTCTACCCCGACCTCCATGGCCTCATGACAGATGGAGAGTCCTCCTCAAAGAGTAGTTCAGAAGAGGAGGAAAAAATGGAGGAAATGGAGAAGGAGCTTGAGAACCTCATGGCCAAGATGGAGTCATTAGCCAAGAGGCAACACAAAGGAGGGGGAATGAACAAGAAAGCGGAAGTAGCTGCACCCAAGAGCAAGGACTTGCCATCTTGGCGCGTCTCTCTGTCCGCGCCTCCGTGTCACCGCTACAGCCATCACATTCTTTGTGCCCAGAAGTATGGAAACAGGCTAGTGCTACTTTTCCCATTTTTGTGGATGCCAATAATCAGCGTTACCATGAACCACTAAATTTTAAGGAGGTCAAGAGTCTGGCTGAATCCGTCCAAACTTATGGCCTCCAGGCCTCCTTCACACATGCTCAGCTGGAGCGCCTTGCCAATAAGGCCATGACCCCTGTTGATTGGTTCATCACGGTAAAAGCCTGCATGTCCATGGGCCAATACTTGGATTTTAAATCTTTTTATCAGGATCTAGCTCAACAGCAAGCTGCACAAAATCAAAGGGCTGGGAATGCAGCTTGGGATATGGATATGCTTATGGGTCAAGGGAGATTTGCTAATGCTCAAACAGGTTATCCTCCAGAGGTTTATGCACAAATTAACACTTTGGCCATTAAGGCCTGGAAGTCCCTGCCCAACCGTGGCGAGGTTCGGGGGAACTTAACAAAAATCATACAAGGCACCTCAGAACCATTTTCTGATTTTGTCGCAAGAATGATGGAGGCTGCGGGCAGAATTTTTGGCGATCCAGACACTGCCATGCCTCTGGTAGAGCAGCTTATCTTTGAGCAGTGCACTAAAGAATGTCGTACTGCAATTACCCCTTGGAAAGCTAAAGGATTACAGGACTGGTTAAAGGCCTGTAGAGAGCTGGGAGGTCCCCTTACTAATGCCGGCCTTGCCGCAGCAGTGATGCAGATGACTAGAGGAAAAAGTAGTACGCCAGGAGCATGCTTTCGGTGCGGAAAGCCTGGCCATTTGAAACGCCAATGTCCAGAGAAAGGTCAGAAAAGGGAGCCCCGTACAGGATCGGGGCTATGTCCTAGGTGCAAAAAGGGGAACCATTGGGCTAATGAGTGCAGATCGGTCAAGGACATTAACGGTCAACCCCTAACTCCAGGATTTGATGGTGCCTGGCCAAAAAACGGGCAGAGGGGCCCTCAACCCCAGGGCCCTCAAATGTATGGGGCCATGGAGGACAATCAGCAGACCCCTGCACCCAGCTTCAGGCCTCCACACAACCAAGGAGAGCCACGGCAGGGTCTGCAGGATTGGATCTCTGCTGCACCACCCGACTCGTATTAACTCCACAAATGGGGGTGCAGCCAGTGGGCACTGACTTTAGAGGCCCACTACCAGAGAATTCCATGGGCCTTTTAATAGGCCGCTCTTCGTCCACACTCAGAGGTTTGATAGTTCACCCTGGGGTCATTGACAGTGATTATACTGGGGAAGTTAAGATCCTTGTTTCCTCCCCAAGAGGCATAGTTTTCATCTCTCCGGGCAATTGCATTGCTCAACTAGTTTTGTTACCAAGCCTACATGGTCAGTTTGTTTCCAAGAAAGCTAATAGAGGAGAACAAGGTTTTGGCTCCTCTGGAGGGCAAGCCATGTATTTGTCATTAGACATGGACAAAAGGCCACTGTTAGAGTAAAAGATCAATGGAAAAGGCATACTCGGTCTGTTAGATACAGGCGCCGATCGTAGTATCATAGCTTGTAAAGATTGGCCTGGATATTGGCCCTTGCAGGCTTCATCCCAGACCCTTCAAGGCCTGGAATATGCACGTTCACCAGACATGAGCACTAGAGAGTTGCCCTGGCAAGACAATGAGGGACATAAAGGGACTATCCAACCTTATGTTCTGGAACTGCCTCTTAGTCTATGGGGTAGGGATCTTTTAAAGGAACTGGACCTCAAACTAACTAATGAAGGTCATTATTCAGCCCAATGCAAAAAGATGATGACAGACATGGGATGGCATCCTTCCACAGGCCTTGGAAAGACACTACAAGGCAGAAGGAGCCCCCTACAGCCACATCCCAGGTCCTCCCGACAGGGTCTGGGTTTTTCCTAGGGGCCGCTGAGGATGGTATACCCATTACTTGGAAAACTGAGGACCCAGTGTGGGTTCCTCAGTGGCCTCTGTCCTCAGAAACATTGGAGGCTACTAAAGACTTAGTCTCAGAACAGTTAAAATTGGGTCATATAAAGCCGTCTGCTTCTCCATAGAATACACCTATATTTGTAATAAAAAAGAAATCTGGAAAATGGCGACTGTTACATGACCTGCAGGCTATTAACAAACAAATGCAGGTCATGGGGCTGATCCAGCGTGGCCTTCCCCTGTTGTCAGCCATACCCAAGGACTGGCCTATTATAATTATAGACATTAAAGACTGCTTTTTCTCCCTCTCCATCGACAAGATACAGAACACTTTGCATTTACTCTGCCAGCCATTAATCAAGAGCAACCTGACCAGAGGTTCGAATGGGTGGTGCTCCCACAAGGCATGGCCAATAGCCCTACTATGTGCCAATTATATGTTGGCGAAGCCATTATGCCTGTTAGAAACCGGTTTCCAACATTGAAATGCTTATATTACATGGATGATATCCTCCTATCCCATAAGGATGAGAGAGTACTATAGGAAGCATTCTCTATGCTAACTGAGTGCTTGTGAGCCCGGAGGCTATACGTTGCACCGGAAAAGGTCCAACAGGATCATCTGGTCTCTTACCTTGGTGCAAGGATTGGACCTTTGGAGGTCATCCCTCAAAAAATTGAGATTAGAAAAGATAATTTACAAACTCTAAATGATTTTCAAAAACTTTTGGGGGAAATTAATTGGTTGCGACCCTACCTAAAGATACCCAACTCCCAACTACAGCCCTTGTATAACATTCTCTGTGGGGACTCCGCTTTAGATTCCCCCAGGCACTTGACTGCAGAAGGTCAAGAAGCACTGGGCAAAGTTGAGAGTGAGCTGGCTAAGGCCTGTCTCCAACGATACTCACCTGATCATAACATTTCCCTTATAATTTTTTCTACCAAGCAGCAACTCACCGCTGTCCTATGGCAACAGGGGCCTCTACAATGGGTTCACCCTAAAATTTCCATCCTGAAAACCGTCAAGTATTTTCCTACTGCTGTTGCAAATTTGGCTATGGATGGAATACAGCATTGCATTCAACATTTTGGTGTACAACCATCCTCATTAATTGTTCCCTATACTAGGGATCAGGTGCAAACCTTGTGTGCAGTTGTAGATAAATGGGCAATTTTAAGATGCACCTTCTGGGGAGACCTTGACAATCACTATCCTCAACACCCTCTGATACCATTCTTTCAAACGCATCCTGTAGTGTTCCCCAAATTAACCAAACGTGCCCCATTGGTTGGTGCCGCAATCATTTACACCGATGGTTCAAAGACAGGATGCGGTTCCTATAAAATAGATGAGGCTCCCCCGGTCGTCATTCAATTCCCTCCAGCTTCTCCTCAAATCATTGAGTTAAAGATAGTCTCAGAAGTTTTTCATAAATGTAAAATGCCTTTTAACCTAGTATCAGACTCACTGTATGTAGTTAACCTTGTCACTAATTTAGAAGCGGCAGGAAAATTCAAAGCCGCTAGCCCTATATTTCCCCTTCTGACTAGGCTCCAAGCATTGATTTGAAGTCACACTTGCCCCTTCTTCTTTCAACATATACGGGCTCATTCAGGACTACCAGGTCCGATGAGCCGTGCCAATAATGAGGTTGATATAGCTACCCGTAGAGAATTGATCCTGTCATCGCTATTTCGACCCCCAATAGAAATGGCCCAAAGCTTTCATTCCTTGTACCATGTTAATTCTAGAACTTTACAACTTAAATTCGGCATCTCTAGAGAGGCCACACGACATATTGTTACTCACTGTCCAGATTGCAGCATTCACCTTCACCCAATGAGTGTGGGAGTGAATCCTAAAGGTTTGCTACCACTAAAAATATGGCAAATGGATGTAACTCATACTCTAGAATTTGGAAAACTAAAATATGTACATGTTTCTGTGGATACCTGTTCTGGTATAATCTTTGCCTCTCCCCTTTTCGGTGAGAAAGCTCGTAATGTTATCACCCATTGCCTAGACGCATGGGCAACCTGGGGAAAGCTCCACCTGTTAAAAATAGATAATGGCCCAGGTTACACCGCTGCATCCTTCAATGCATTTTGTGCCCAAATGCAAGTGGCCTTAAAACATGGCTTGCCCTATAATCCTCAGGGACAAGGTATAGTAGAAAGAGCTCACCGCACCCTTAAGGGATGTCTTTTAAAACAAAAAGGGGGACTTGGGTCTGGCCGCACCCCCAATGATCGTATCTCTCTTGCCTTATTTACCCTAAATTTTTTGACACTAGACAATGATGGTCGCTCTGCGGCGGAGCGCCATACAAATTGCAGTCCAACCTCTAAAGGTCAAGTAAAATGGAAGAATATCCTTACAGGAGAATGGGTTGGCCCTGACCCTGTGCTGGCCTGGGCAAGAGGATCTGTTTGTGTTTTCCCACAGAACCAGAATGAACCGATCTGGGTCCTGGAACGGCTGGTACGGAAGTGTAACTCCAGTGATCCTCCTGCTCCTCCTCCTGATGATGGATCCTGCGATGATGGAACCAAGATGGGGGATCCTGTCGGTGTTCCCGAAACCGATGCCAGTGCGTCATGATGCACAAGTTTTTCCCAGATTTTTTAGTACCAATAAGAGTCTGGAACTCCCTTACCTCCCCCGAGATTTGGAGACAGCTATTGCTGATGAGAAGTTGCTTATTCCTCTAATTGGTACCCTCTGCTTTTTCAAGGTTTCTAATATTTCCCTTTTTCCTGGTTGTATCAAAATTTACGATCAGACAGCCGGTTGGTTTGATAGAAAACCCTTTGACTTCAGTAGTACTAATGCCACCTGGGTAGGGGGATGGTGGCCTAGTATGGAAGATGATAATGCCACCATTCCACCTCAGCCTCAGTGGGCCCCCTTTTTGCAGAGGCGTTGATACAAAAGATACCTTCTTCCCTTGGACAGGGTGCCAAAACCATAGAGCTGGTTGGGCCGTAAAGTCCTTTTTTACCTTTTCCCCTCGCATTTCAGCCATTTACAACGCTACGTGGGCAGGATACAATTTTACCTGGCAGAGTCCTAACCAAGCTCGACCGTTTGATGTCTGGTTACTTTGTGGCATCAATGGAAGTTGCTCTGATATTTCTCCATTTGTGATGCTTGGAGGGGGCATGGCAGGTAATGCATCTTTCAGTTGGAAGGAGAGACTTTTGAAAATGTCACGAAAATTGTTGCACACGGCCGAAATATTAGTTTTGCTCCCACACCTGTATGCCTGTGGCCACCTTTTGTTTGGCTTGTGTAAAATGGCTCCTCTTACAATTCCTCCTTCTTGTCTTGTTCCAATCAATCCTGCTATTATAGTCAATGTTGGGACGGGGCTCGCTTCCCTTTAGCCGTGGTCACTCGATTGCTGCGATGGATTCTGGTCCCTGTAGAGGCTCCCTCCTCCCTCTCCTTGTATCGCCCCAGGCGTGATTTTGGTATTACCGCTGCCATAATTGCGGCCATTTCCCTGGCGGCAGTTGGAGCCATGGCCACAGCTGTCTCTTTGACCACCTCAATCCAAACTGCCCAAACGCTGAACAATCTGTCAGCCGCTGTAGCCACGGCTTTGGATACCCAGTCCAGCATTAACAGTAATCTAAGAGGGGGTATCATGATCCTTAATCAGAGAGTGGACCTGATCTAAGAACAGAATGATACCCTGTGGCAATTAGCTCAACTGGGCTGTGAATGGAAGTTTTCCGGGCTATGCATAACTTCTGTGCAATATCATAATTTCACCAAAGCGACAAAGTTATCTCTACAGTTGTCTAGCTATCTTACAGGAAATTGGTCCCGGACCTTTGATTCATTGATGACAGAGCTGCATACTGCTCTTGTTACTGTGAACTCCACTCGAGTGGACATTTCCACCTCAGAGGGCCTCGCTTCCTGGATTCAACAGGCCGTGCACCACCTTAAAGAATGGGCTGGCATCGGAGCCCTCGCTATGGCCCTTTTGATTGTCAGCTTTCTCTGCCTTGTGTTCCTCCGACGCTTGGTCATATCCCGTAATAGAGACCGTGCCCTTATTGCACAAGCCTTTTATGCCATAGAGGCCGGACAGTCCCCTCAGGCTTGGCTGGCAGCCTTTAAGTCCTGATCAAGAAACCTAAGATAATGAGCTTCCCTCTACCCTTCCCTTGCTTGGCCTTTGCACCCGACTGAGCCTTGTTGCCATTGCACGTCGGAAGGCACGCTTCACCCAAAACGCTCAATGGCCATTGCACTCCACAGGGACTCAACCCATTGCACGCGGAATGGCATTGAGTGTTAACCCCATATTGGTCCTCGATCGGATGGGGCATAATATATGATCCAGCCTTGATCGGACTGACTTCCTTTCCCTTTGCTCATTTCTTATAAATTAAAACAGGGGGAACTGTGGAAAGCTGCGAAGTGCCACACCCTGACATGGCACCGGTTTCCGCCTTCCGCCTTCCCGCTGGCGAGTGCTCTCCAGGATAAACAAGTCCTCATATGGCAAAGGGCTGTGCAGGGGTAACGGATGATCTTGTGATGAGCGGCCTTGCTCTGACTTTGACCTATGAGGAGTTAGCACCTGGCAAAAGCTGATTGGTACTTGGTTGTTACTTAAGCTCTGTCCTTCCCTTCTTCGGGGCCATTCCTGCTTAGCAAAATTCTGAGTAAAGATCTAGAGAAGAAGTCTGGTTGTCGGTGTCTTATTTCTGCTGGACGGTGCGGCACCGACACTCAAACACAAATGAAGCACAAGAAAATTACCTCAAATCCTTAGTAATGAAGATGATATTTGAAGAAATGAAGAAAATCCATAAACACATGCAGGAAGATGCAGCCAAACAGATTGAAGATATTAAAAAGGCCTCTAGTGAGGCACTGGAAGTAATAAAGGAAAATACAATCAGATGAAGACAATGAATAAAAAAGTTCAAGATCTGAAGGTGAAAGTGGAAACAATGATAAAAGAACAGACAGAAGAAAGTTGGAAACAAGAGAACTTAGAGAAGAAAGCAAGTAATGCAGAGGTATGATTCTCTAACAGAATTCAAGAGATGGAAGAACGAGTCTCAGGAGCAGAAGATACAATTGTTGAATTTGATGCAACCATCAAATAAAATGTTAAATCTGAAAAATTCCTGACACAAAAAGTTCAAGAAACCAAGGATAACATGAAAAGATGAAACCCGAGGATAGTAGGTATTGGGGAAAGAGAAGACACCGAACGCCAAGGCCCAGAAAATATTTTCAACAAAAATCATAGAAGAAATGTTCCCTGATTTAAAGAAGAAGATGCATGTCAATATACAAGAGGCCTACAGAACACCAAATAAAATAGGCAGAAAAGAAAATCCTCCTTCCACATAATAATCAAAACACAAAATGTACAGAGCAAAGAAAAATATTAAAAGTGACAAGGGAAAAAGGTCAAATAACATATAATGACAAACCTATCAGAATTATACCCAAATTCTCAGGAGAAACCATAAAATCCAGAAGAGCCTGCACAGAGGTCTTGCAAACCCTAAGAGACCACAGATGCCATTACAGACTTCTATATCCAAATGAAACTTTCAATAACCATTGATGCAGAAAACAAGATATTCCATAACAAAAACAAATTCAAACAGTACCTATCCACAAATCTGGCTCTACAGAAGTTACTAGAAGAAAAACTCCATCTCAAAGTGACAAACTACTACCAAGATAATGCAGGAAATAGATAAATTCACTGTTGCAAACACATAACCACATAAACAATCTACTGTAAGCAACATCAAAATCAAGGGACTGAACAGTCACTGGTCATTAATATCTTTTAAGACCAATGGATTCAATTCTCCAATAAAATGACATAGACTAACTGACTGGATTCTTAAACAAGACCCAACATTTTTCTGCATTCAACAAATACACCATAGCCACAAGGATAGACACTACCTCATGGGAAAAGGCTGGAAAATGGTATTCCAAGCAAGTGGACACAAAAAGGAAACTGTTGTAGCGATTTTGATATCTAATAAAATAGAGTTTCAACCAAAATTAATCAAAAGAAATGAGGAAGGACACTTCATGCTCATCAAAGGTAAAGCAAATCAAGAGGACATCAAAATTCTGAACATCTATACTCCAAATACAAGGGCACCCACTTTTGTAAAAGGAATATTAAGAAGGCTTAAACCACACATCAATCCCCACACATTAATAGTGGGAAACTTCTACATCCCACTTTCACTAAAGGATAGATGAATGAAATAAAAAGTAAATCAAGAAATAATGACACTGACCAATGTCATGAATGAAATGGATCTTACAGGTATCTACAGAACTTTTAACACAAACACAACCTTCTTTTCAGTACCTCATGGAACCTTCTCCAAAATTGATCATATAGTATTTCACAAAGCAAGCCTCAACAGATACAAGAAGATTGAAATAATCCCTTCTATTCTATCAGATCACCATGGACTAAAGCTGGACTTCAACAGCAACAGAAGTATGAAATGCTTACACATACATGGAAACTAAGTAAATCTCTACTCTATGACAACTTAGTCAGGGAAGAAATAGAGAAAGAAATTATGGACTTCCTAAAATTCAATGAATATGAAGGAACAACATACCCAAATTATGGGACACAATGAAAGCAATGCTAAAGAAAAATCCAAAGCACTAAGTGTCTTCATAAAGAAACAGGAAACATCTCATATAGGCAATTTAATGACACATCTGGATGTCCTAGAAAAAGAGAAGCCTAAACACCCAAGAGGAGTAGTTGGCTGGAAATAATCAAACTCAGGGCTTAAATCAATAAATTAGAAACAAAGAGAACAATTCAAAGAATCAACAAAACCAATAGCTGCTTTTTATTTATTTATTTATTTTGGGAAAATCAACAAGATAGAGAAATGATTAGCCAAACTAATTAAAAGGCAGAGAGACACTATGCAAATCAACAAAATAAGAAATAAAAAGGGAGATATAACAACAGACACTGAAAAAAATACAAAGAATCATTAAGTTCTACTTCAAAAGGTTATATGCCACAAAATTAGAAAATCTAAGGAAAATGGGCAATTTTCTTGATCAAGTTCACTTGCTAAAGTTTAATCAAGATCAGTTAAAAAATTAAATAGTCCTATTTTTTCCTACAGAAATAAACAGTTGGCCCAGGAAACAACTTCCTGAACAGAACGTCAACAGCCCAGACCTTAAGATCAACAATTAATAAATGGGATCTCATGAGGCAGAAATGCTTCTATAAGGCAGGAGACACTGTCAAGAGAACAAAGCGACAGCCTACAGACTGGGAAAAGATCTTCACCAACTCTACATCTGACAAAGGGCTAATATCCAAAATATATAAAGAACTTTAGAAATTAAACACCACAAAACCAAATAACCCAATCGAGAAATGGGGCTCAGAACTAAACAGAATTTTCAACAGAGGAATAGTCAATGCCTGAGAAACACTTAGAAAAATAAATGTTCAACCCCCTTAATCATCAGGGAAATACAAATCAAAACAACTCTGAGATTCCATCTTACACCCATCAGAATGGCTAAGATAAAAAATTCAAGCAACATCACATGGTAGCGAGGATGTTGAGAAAGAGGAATATTCCTTTGTTGCTGGTGGGAATGCAAACTAGTACAGCCACTTTGGAAATCTATGTGGTTGTACCTCAGAAAACTAGGAATAGGGCTTCCTCAAGACCCAGCTATTCCACTCCTTGGAATATACCCAGAAGATGCTCCAGCCCACAACAAGGACATATGCTCTACCATGTTCATAACAGCCTTATTCATAATACCCAGAACACAGAAACAGCCTAAGTGTCCCTCAGTAGAAGAATGGATAAAGAAATTGTGGTACATTTGCACTATGGAATTCCCGAAATTTGTGGACAAATGGATTGAACTAGAAATGATGATAATGAGTGAGTTAACTCAGAAGCAGAAAGAGTCAAATGGTATATACTCACTTATATCTGGACAATACCCCAAGGGCCATGTTCCATGAAAGTCTTCACTTACCAGGAGAGTGAGAAAGAGGGGAAGACTTCTTATTGTGACTCTACATAAGAGATGCATGGGAGAATGGGGAAATAGAAGGATTCAGAGGGTCCTAGGTACCTACAAGAAGAACATTATGATGGGTGGATCTGGGCCTAGGGGTCCTACTCAAACTATGGAACCAGCCAAGGACAATACATGCAGTAAACTTCAAACCCCTACTCAGATCTAGCCAATGGACAGGACATTCTCCACAGTTGAGTGGAAAGGGGGACTGATTTTCACACGAACTCTGGTGCCTAATATTTGACGATGTCTTCTGGACGGGGAGGCCTGTTGGCCCTCAGAGGAAGTATAACAGGCTACCAAGAAGAGACTTGATACCCTATGAGCATTTACAGGGGGAGGAGGTCCCCTTCATTCACAGTCGTAGGGGAGGGGAATAGGGCGAAAGCAGGAGGAAGGGAGGAATGGGAGGATACAAGGGATGAGATAACAATTTAGATATAATATGAATAAATTAAATATATATAAGATATAAGCAGTCATTAAAAGTCTCTCAACCAAAAAAAGCCCAAGGCTCAGTGATAAATTCTCTCAGACTTCCAAGAAGTGTTAATACTGATACTCTTCAAGCTACTCCACCAAATAGAAATGGATGGAACATTACCAAACTTCTTCTATGGGGCCACAGTCACACTGGTACCTACACCTCACAAAGACCCAAGAAAGACTATTCCAGACAAATTTCTTTTATGAACATTGATGCAAAAATACTCAATAAAATACTTGCAAACTGAGTCCAAGAACACATCAAAGATATCATTCATCATGACAAAGTAGACTTCATTCTAAACATGCAAGGATGCCTCAATATACAGAAATACATCAATGTAATCTGCCACATAAACAAACTGAAAGAAAAATACACATGATCATTTCCTTAGATGATGAAAAATCACTTGACAAAATCCAACACCCATTCATGTTTAAAGTTTTGGAGAGACCAGGGTACAATGCACATACCTAAACATGATAAAGGCTTTATACCACAAGCCAATAGCCAACATCAAATTAAATGGAGAGAAACTCAAGGAAATTCTTCTAATATCATCCACATCTCTTCAATATTGTTCTTGAAGTTCTAGCCAAAGCAATAAGACAACAAAAGGACATCAAGGAGATACAAATGGGAAGGAGGGAGTCAAATTATCCCTATTTGCAGGGATAGTATACATAAGTAACCCCCAAATTTTCACCAGATAACTTCTATAGCTGATAAACACCTTCAACAAAGTGGCTGGATACAAAATTAACTAAAAAATGTCAATAGCCTTTCCTGTATATAAATGACAGTTGTGCCGAGAAAGAAATTAGGGAAACTACACCCTTCACAATAGACACAAGCAATATAAAATATCTAGGAGACTTGTTTGAAAAAAAACTTCAAATCTCTGAAGAATGATATTGAAGATGACACTAGAAGATGGAAAGATCCATCTTGTTCATGGATTAGAGGTAACAAAGTAAAAATGGCCATGTCACAAAAAGCAATTTACAGATCCAATGCAATCCCTATCAAAATACATACACAATTTTTAAAAACATTGAAAGATCAATTCTCAATTTCATATGGAAGAATAAAAAACCAAGAATAGCTAAAACAATCCTGTACAATAAAAGATCCTTTGGAGGAATCTCAATATCTGATCTCAAGCTGTACAACAATAATTAAAACAGTATTATATTTGCATAGCAATAGGCTGGTTGACCCATGGAATTGAATCAAAGACCCAGAAATAAATCCACACACATATGGACTGTTGGTTTTTGTCAAAGAAGCCAAATCTATTCAATGGAAAAAGGTTAGCATCTTCAACAAGTGGTGCTGGTCTAACTGAATGTCTACATGTAGAAAGATGCAAGTAGGCATATATTATCACCATGTACAAAACTCAAGTCCAAGTGGATTAAAGACCTCCACTTAAAACAAGAGACACTAAATAGGTTAGAAGAAAAAGTAGGGAAGAGCCTGGATCTCATTGGCATAGGAGACTACTTCCTGAGCAGAACTCCAACAGCCTAGGCTCTAAGGTGTACAGTTAATAAATGGGACCTCATGAGGTTGAGAAGCTTCTGTAAGGCAGAAGACACTGTCAACAGAATACAGTGACAGCCTACAGATGGTGGAAATATTCATCAACCCTACATCTGACAAAGGACTAATATCCAAAATGTATAAAGAGCACAAGAAATTAAACACCACCAAACCAAATAACCCAACTGAGAAATGAGCCTCAGAACTAAGCAGAATTCTCTCTCAACAGAGGAATATCGAATGTCTGAGAAACACTTAAATAAATGCTCAATGTCCTTATTTATCAGAGAAATGCAAATCAAAATGACACTGAAATCCCATTCTCACCTATCAGAATGGCTAAGAAAAAAAACTCAAGTTACAGCACATGCTGGTGAGGATGTGTGAAAGGGGAACACTTCTTCATTGCTTATGGGAGAGCAAACTTGTACAGCTACCTTTGAAATCAGTCTGGCGCTTTCTCAGGAAACTGGGAATAGGGCTACCTCAAGACCCAGCTACTCCATTACTTGGAATATACCTAAAAGATGCTCTATCATTCAGCAAGGACATATGCTCAATCCTGTTCTTAGCAGCCTTTTTCTTAATAGCCAGAACCTGGGAACAACCTAAATGTCCCTCAGTTGAAGAACAGATAAAGAAACTGTGGTATATTTATACTATGGAATACTACTCAGCTATTCAAAACAAAGAATTCCTGAAATTTGCAGGCAAATGGATGGAACAAGAAATGGTCATCCTGAGTGAGTTAACCAAGACCCAGAAAAATACACATGGTATATCCTCACTTATAATTGGACACTAGCCCAACACATATGTCCCCTGAAAGTCTTCACTTAGCCAGAAGTTGGGATAGATACTGGGATTTCCTATTGGGGCTCTATGTGAGGGAGGTAAGGGAGAATATAGAAATAGGTGGATCCAGAGCAACCTAGAAACCTACAAGAAGACCATTAAGGCTGGTGGTACTGGACCCAGACACGTCTGCTCAAACTACTATACCAAGCAAGGACAATGCGTGCTGTAAACCTATAACCCCTATCCAGATCTGGTTAATGGACAGTACATTTTCCACAGTTGTGTGGAGAGCAGGACTGACTGTGACATGCGCTCTGGTGCCCCCTGTTTGACCACTTCTCCTCAATGGGGAGAACTTGTGACACTCAGAGGAAGAGTAAGCAGTCTAACAGGAAGAGACCTGATAAGCTGTCATCTTATGGTAGGGGAGAAGGTCCCTTTCTGTCACAGACCTAGGGGAGAGAAATAGGGTGAAAGCGGGAGGGAGGAACAGGAGGATACAAGAAATGGAATAACAATTGAGATGTAATATGAATAAA
Source organism: Acomys russatus (assembly GCF_903995435.1). Taxonomy (NCBI): domain Eukaryota; kingdom Metazoa; phylum Chordata; class Mammalia; order Rodentia; family Muridae; genus Acomys; species Acomys russatus. The sequence continues at coordinate 3,287,038 of NC_067158.1, read as the reverse complement.
TTAATTTAAAAAAGAAAAAGATTAACATATCCAGCTTAATGTAACAATATTTACAGTTAAACTTGCAATATGTAAATTGCTACATTTTAAAATGTGAATGTTATGCCCTTCAAAATAAACATTTTAAGTAATAGGTTGATTTTGCATGTTTAATAGGTTATAGTTTATTGTATGTTACAGATACATAATATATATCATGATAATATCCATTTCTTTATTTCAACATAGAGTTGAATACTGCTGTACATTATGTCTTTTCTTTTCTGTGATAATAGTGATTGTCAATTTGATGTAATTTAGAATGACTGTTCTAGGTAAAGTTATTATTCTTTAATGAAACATTATGATAAAGCAACCTGGAGAAGAAAGGATATATTTCAGCAGACACTGGCAAGTAACAATCATCAGTGAGGGAAGTCAGGAGAGAAATTCAAACAGAGCTGGAACCTGGAGGCAGGAGCTGATACAGAGGCTTACCACCTTGTTCATCATGGTTTGTTCAGCCAGCTTTCTTTTTTTTTTTTAATTTAAATAATTTTCATATTACATCTCAATTGATATGCTCTTACTATGGCTATCAATAAAACCACGTGGTTAGGCTGTAGTCCTCTTTGATTTTACTGTCTATGTTTTTGATGAGTTTATGTTTAACATGCATTCAAAATCACTACTTGAATGAGCAAATGTGGAAAGTACTGAATTAAGCAGCACAGGTCAGATCATTGCTTGAGTGTGACTCAGTTTCTGAAGTGGTTTAAACTCCAGTGGTAGAGCTTCCCGCCTCAGTCAGTCTTCCATGACATAGGATTCCTTTTAATTTGGATTTAACAAAACAAGAAGCATTTTCTCAATCATAGATGGTCTTATATCTCCAAAGTGAGAATCATGAGTGGCTTGTGCTGGGAAAACATTGGAGTTTTTTTTAAAAAGATAATTTACTTCTGCCTGAATATCATGTAAACAGATAATAACATATTCTTCAATATAGCTCATATACAGTTAAAACAATTTTGAACTGCATTCAAGTAGTTATTCTTATCACTATTTTATTCCTTTCTTCCTGCTGAGTAACAATCTATTGTGTTCCCCCAAATCCATCATACTCCCAAATATGTTGACTTTGGGGAACATTATAAGACCTACTCTGGGTTTCAGTTGTACTTTGCATGGCTAAGAGTTTATTTTGAGCCATTAATCTAGTACTTGTATCTCACTCTAGTCCACTTTGCATTTATTTAATGATTGATGAAAATTTAGAACTTACATATGTATTTGTCTTCCAGATATGTTTTGTTAATGTATATGATCAAATACTTTAACCACTCAGGATAACTTTTTTTATGTATGTTAAATTATTTTTATAAAAATCTATCACATTTCAAAACTATTTTCTTGTTTTTGCTAAAGTTCTCATTTTCCTAATAATGTTTTGCAAAGATGACTAAATAATAATTTTTTATGTTCAATGAAGCAATTGAGGGGAACAATGATTGTTTTATCTTAAGCAATGCTTGTCCATTCCAAGTTCACAGAGGTCATAACTCAAATATTCATTGTCTTGCTGCTATCTCTGTATTTTTTTTTCAGGGCTTAAGTTATCTAGAGAAAATGACCTTCAGCAGGAGAATTGCACAGTTAGTTAGAGGAGGTTTGCAGTGTGGATTCTGCAGTATTGGAACCCTGGTGAAGAATCTGTAAAAGGACCATTTTTTCTTGTCAAGAGTAGCCTACACAGTGTGCTGACCTCAGCCTGACAAATTGAAGCTGCTGCGTTGTTTAAAAACAGCAATGGTCAGAATAAGAGTTTGTGGTTTCTACCTCTTTGGCTGAATTTGAATTGGTAACCATTACTTCATAGGAGCAGATATAATTCCTAACTGGACCCAAGTCTCAGCCTTTTATCAAGTAATTAGATGATGTAATAATTTTGACTTTAAATCACTGGTCAAATACAGAAAAAGAAAATACCACATGCACAAAGCTTTGCATCAGAAAGTTGTAGCATTACAAAAATTAATAATGAGATAATACACATTAGGGAAAAAACTTCTATAGAACTCTATAGCAGTATGCAATGGAACTTCCTAGAATTGCTCACATTTAACTTGAGGAGCCACTGGTAGAATTGAAGGGATAATAAGGTATGGTAAAACTGTACATGTGTGCAAGTGCAGAAAGTGAGAAAACAGATAAGTAACATTGTAGAGGAAAAGCTGAATTCCTCTATCACTTTCACTGACCTTTGCTGTGTTGTTCTTTGTTTCATTCCATCAGGAGTGCCCTTTGCAGTATGGCTTCTTTCATTCATATTTACTTAGATGGTTTCCTTCCTGTAAGAATTCACTTTAAATTTTCTTTCATCTTATAAAGCACATAATAAATGGTTTTATGCTAATTTGTTCATACAGTTCATTTATTTCCATTCTTATTTTCTTCTTTAATTTTTTAAAAATATTGCTTACTCACTTGTCTAATGAACAGCTCTTTGTTGTATATATGTCTGAACACAAATTATTTCTTGCTGAAGGCATGTGCAACTAAATGTAGGAGATTCTTTAAGTATATAACCAACTTAATACTGAGGAGAAATGAGTACTATAAATGGAGTTAACAGGTTAATTATTAGCAATAAGAGGAGTAGAGGAAAATTCCCAAGCAATGCTGGGTATAGAACCTTAATTAATATGCAGGATCTTCATGGAATAAGTAAAACATGGCTCTGAAGACACGAGCAAAGAAAACATAAGACAATGAGTACAGAGTATAGCCAAACTATACAGGTCAGCAGGAACAAAGTAAGTAAGACTGATTTTCCTGAAGTTATAGGTAATAATAGGCCATAGGAGGCAGATTTTAAAATGGCATTTAGACCACACAGTGAGGTATCTGGAATGCTGGGCTTTAGAATATATTTTCAGAGGAAATCAAAAGTGCAAAGCTGTTTAGTGGGAAATGGCATGAGAGACACTGCTGTGATAAGGAGGGCATTAAGACAACAACAAAGGAAAGTCAATTCTTGTGTTTGAGTCAAGGAAGACTGTATTATGTTATTAGACAGGCCTGTGTTAATTTTAGGAATGTACTGCAAAGTTTGGGGGCTAATAAGAATCATAGCTCTTGCTTGTGAGGTGATTCCTTCGCATCAAGAGCTTCTCAGGCATCATTTATATTATCTTCATTAAAACTCATGGACAGAATATTGGCTTGATTTTATAGAGTGGGAATTGGGTTTTAAAAACACATAAGCAGGAGACAGAGGAACTAGTATTTGAACTAGGCAATCTAATCCTTGACCCAGGAGTATTTGTGCTATTATAGAACTTTGTTCCTAAAAGAGAGGGGGCAGGGAAAAGGCAATATTATGACATAATGAAACTTTTCCAGCCAAAGTGACTGAGCCACCATGACTGATATACATGGAATAAGTGGACAAGCAGTCTAAGGGGAGACAAAGGGAGTCCCATTTGAAATTGCTGAGTCCACCTTCTTCATTTGTCATAAAAGACTGGAAATGAATTAGAAGCTTATGAAAGGGAGTCAAGAAACACAGTTCAGCCCCACCCTCATTTTTTAGTGTTTTTGAGACAAGGTTTCTCTGTGTAGCCTTGGCCCTTCTGGGCTCACTTTGTAGAGCAGGTATGTGAATCTCAAACTCACAAAAATACACCTTCCTCTGCTTCCCTGAGTGCTGGGACTACAAGGATGCACCACCGGCCCCTCTCCCTCTTTAGTTTTTATTCTTCTCCCACACAATAGATCCTGACTGCAGTGTCCATCCTCAACTCCCCCAATTATCCTTTTCCTTCTCCTTTAGATTCATGTCTCCCTTGTTTCTCTTCAGAAAAGAGCAGATCTCCTATGGATATCAGTTGAACATATCATAACAAGTTACAGTATGTCTAGGCACAAACCCTCATATCAGGGCTGTGTGAGGAAACTCAGTAGGAGGAAAATCATCAGAGACACCCTAACTCCCATTGTTAAGCTTGTCAAATGGGAGTGATATGGCATCTGGAAATGGTCAAGAAAAGAGAAAGAGGGAAGTGAGCAGAGCAAGCAGGCAAGTGTAAACTTTGGATTTCATAGAGGCAACAGTAATTTAATCAGGAATCATAAACATAATTTCATCTCAGAGAGTTGAAATGTCTTCTGTAGTACTTTTTATCTCCTATGTAGAGGACCATTTCACTGCAGGGCATCATGAAACTGTAAATCAATTAAACACAAATTATAAAGTCAAATAGCATCTGTTCCTATCGTGACATAAAATCTGTTAGGAAGAGGAATTTCTAGCTGGAATAAGCTAAAAATTTCATAAGTTGCTATTCCACTGAGCTGGTTTTCTTCATACAGATTCAATAATGGAAACAGCTCTGGGGGCTGTTGGGTCCTTGGAGATCACGTGCTCTCACACCCTCATTTTATAAGTGAGAAATCTGAGCCTTTGAGAACTGATCCTAGGTCACTAAGAGAGATTTTTCATGAATAGGTTCATTTATATTTACACTCACTGTGTGGGAACCAAATTACTTTGTAATACTTTGTACGTCATAATGATACTTGTTGAGAAGAAATCTGTATAGCATATGAATACAAAGGTTATATAAAGTCTAATTTGTATACATTGTTTCATCTTTTCCTATGAATGTAGCCTTCATCATGTTTTGTTTTGTTTATCCCCAGTGAGACTCTCCAGGCATGAAAAGAAAGAAGGTCTACAAGAATTATTTAGATTTTTATAGAACATTTCAACTTCTGGAGAAAACAAAAAGGATAGACAATTTCAGTTAAAAGAAAGAGAACAGAATTAGGTTAGGTAAAGAAATGAAGAGGAAGTGGTGAGGTGGAAACAGGTAGATTCCAGCATTAGATTTGAGCATCTGTTCTCTATTCTTCTGAAGATGCCACTTAGCCTCAGCCCCAGGAGAAGTGACTAACATGATTACAAGATTTCATTTCTACCAGAGTTCCTTTGGGTTCCTTTGGAGAGGGTAGACAGGACCAAAGTATATAATATAAATTTATAAATGCCATAACAAAGCCCATGTTTTTGCATAATGATTGTGCATTAGTGTTGTCTTGACTTTCCTGGGAAAAACAAAAGAACACCTAGCTGGGCACCAACCAGAGATGGAAATGCAATTTCACCAAAACTTAACCCATTGAGAGCAGTGAATTTAATGGGCTCACTTACAGAGTATGGTTGAAAGGTTGCTTATGGGAGTATGGGTGACTCCCCAAAGAGCTGCATCTACACAAAGACCCAGGCCTGTTATGGATGTGTGTCCTGCCTACTGTACCCAAGTGGAAGGGTGTTCACAACTCTGAGGACTGGAAAGGTATCCTGGTCCTGAGGTGGGACAGTGTCACAAGTATACTGGACCTCCCTAAACAGGGAGGTTTCTGCTCCCAGGAGAAGGTTGTCCCAATACCTGAGGAGCCAAGGAGCCTGGGAGCTTGAACTCACACCCCTTTGTTTCTTCTTTCTTCTCTTCATCTTCAAGAAAAGAGTCACAGCAAGAATTAAATATCTTTTAAAAAGACTTATTAGAGGGATGAGTCCAGGAGTGGCTGCCTCTGCTACTGGAAGAAGACATCATTGGGCATTCAAAGCCTTTATATATGGTTTCTTAGGGGGTAGAGCTCTCTGGGACAGCGATTTCCAGTGTGGATTGGCAGGATTTCAAGTGGAGCTCAGAGAAAGAACTGAGATTGGTGAGATTTTCCTGTTCAATGATTGGTCAGTTGGTTCTCCTGCTCAGCATTTGGCGAGTTTTAGTGGGAAGCTCAGGGAGTGGCCACTTTTCTGCTTGGGGATTGGTGGGATTTTGTGCAGACTTTTCACCTCAAATTAGCATAATCTGGGATTCCTCCTACTGAGGCCCTGGAAATGGCAGTTACAAGGTCTGGCCACTTTTCTGCCTTGAGTTGTAATAAAGTTTAGAATGTGTCCAAAATTTACATAGCCAACTATAAAGTTCCAGCTGAAGCTGGAAATGTGTCATCATCATGAACAGCTCCCATGACCACAGCAGTAGGCATTCTGAGGCAGGAAAGATGTCTGCTTTTCATTAATATTCATCTGAGACAGGAATGATCACCATGGACAGCTCCCATTGAGGCACTTACAGCAGCCACCATTTTTCACCAGTCTCCACAGATCCAGGGCAGAAAGGAGAGGCTGATTGCTCTGCGGTGGGAAGGAGGACTGGTAGCAGCTAGCTATTTGAAATTTTAGTGGCCAGTTGTTCAAAGGCTAGACATAGCTCTTGGGGTACATGTTCAGTGGGCCAAAGGGCTGCAGGCAGGAAGGGGCAGTGCCCACTTGGAATTTCTGCTGCTGAAAGTAGGAGGGGGCAGCAGTGGGTCACCATGGCTTGGGTCAGAAGGTCATGTCAGTTTGGTGGGCTGACCCAAGTAGGGATAGCTAAAGTTTGGGACTGTCTTAGCCTGGAGCTTGTGCTGTGTTGAGCAGTTGGGATGGGCTTGGGAAAGCAGGCACAGAACTTAGGTAGTGCTGCTTTGGGCTGCCCCTGAAGTAGTGAGCCACAGAACTGTCATCAAGGTGAGGGATCTCCCATGCAGCAGCTGGTGTGTTTTCATGGTGATGGACCACCTCAGATCTCTCCACTGTGGTGGGCTATTGCTTTGCTCTTGCCAACACTGCATTACTTTGGTAGCAGCAGGAGAAGCAGCAGAGCAGTTTGCTGTGCTGGGCACAGTGGGTTTCTCAGCTACCAAGGCCCTCTCTGCAGCTGAGGCAATGGGCTGCTGCAGCTCTTGGTTCTGTCCACTTCTGCAGAGAAATACATATTCAGGCCATCATTAATGGTGGGCTTTCTCAATGATGACCTCTATCATGATCTCATGATGTAGCTCAGGAAGCTACACTTTGGCATCCTACTTTTAATTAACCATCTATTCCTTTTATAGTCTAGTACCCCCAAGATTGTTTATAGCTAGAGGGTTGAGTAACCAACTGAAGTTATTATGACTCTTCCTAGAGAGGGTCAATAGCTTTATTAATTATTATTAATATAGACCTAGATACCACTGTATCTTTATGCCCTACCTGCTTTGTCTACCAAGGCACAGTCCAAGATATTATGCCTGCAGAATAAGCATTATATAAAAGCTAAGTCAAATAGAAGAAACATTCTTTCATTTATCCTATATATGTCTAGACCACCTACCACCAACATTGTTATCTTATAGATTAGTAATATCTTTCCAACCTTTTGTTTCTTTACACCTGATATGATCAATCAGGATCACCACAGAACATGAAAATCTGGATTTTATTCAGTATTTCCACTTTTCTTTGATACAATTATAACATTATCTTTAGGAATTGTGATTTTAGCACTAAGTTACTCTTATTGCTATGAACAACACCTTGCATATTTAGGTACGCCAGCTATAGTGACACAATCAGCCATATTCTGTGACATCAAAAACATGTGTCCTTGAGGGAAGATGCCCCTTAGAATACCAGGAAGACAACTGAAGATATAGTCAGTCCTTCCAAAGTCATTGAATCTGTGGTTTAAGCATTACATGTAGGTTGGGTAAGCTGAATAATAGGTAAAAGAGTTATAAAATAGGAATAACAGGTAAATAAGAAGTATAAAATAGGAATAATAGGTACAAGAGGATCAGAGTATCAGAAGAGGAATGGTACTCTTAGTGGATTATACAAGGATAGATTTTCAGAACTGAGCGTACTAAGCTGAGTGAGTATTGTGAAAATATTGAGAAGTAATTGAAGCAATCCTTGGAGATATTATGAAAAGGAGGAAGAGCAGAATCCCATGCTCTTATTGTAGGAATTGAGTAACAGTAGGTGCACATCTTGACCTGTGACCTGATATGTCACATCAGCTTTATCTGTGACATTTTGTCTGCCATAGAATTCTGGTTGCCATGCCAACCCTTCTCCTTATGAGGCTAATTGTGACTTCCCTACTTTAAATTAGTAAGAGACAGTGCAGAGACCACAATATTTTATAAGTTTTCCTTTATCATGACCAGGGACACCAGTTCCCTGCCTCTGTCCTAACCACAGTTACACTATAACCTCTATGATAGTGGCTTTCACCATATTTTCTTTTATTTTCTCTGTCTTTATTTTTTGTTTTGTTTTTTTAAGATAGGCTATCTCTGTGTAGTCTTGGTTGTCTTGTACTTGCTTTGTAGACCAAGGAGGCCTTGAATTCACCATCCTATTTCTTATGACTATGAAGTGAGGTATCTTCCTAGGATTCCTGGAAACCCTATGAATCTTAGCAACTTGTCTCAACTCTCTCTCTCTCTCTCTCTCTCTCTCTCTCTCTCTCTCACACACACACACACACACACACACACACACACACACGCACACACCATTGACCATAGCAGTCTTATAATTTTTATTTTACTTGTTATGGAACATTTTTTCTTGCTTCAAAGAGGCATCATAGCACCATTTCAATACCATAGCAGTCAAACAGCAACATGTCACCAGTACTAGCAGTTCTCCAATGGTAAAGTACACTGGGAAGTATCCAGGTGTTTTAGTTAGGGTTACTATTGCTGTGAGAGACACCATGACCAAAGGCAACACAGAGAGGAAAGAGTTTATTGCTGAAGTAGGTCAAAACAGAAAATCAAATTGGGCAGGAAGCTGGAGGCAGAAGCTGATGCCAAAGACATAGAGTGATGCTGCTTACTGGCTTTTTCTTTATGGATACTTCAGCTTGATTAGTTTAGGGTAACACCACCCACAATAGACTGGGACCTCCCCCATCAACCACTAATTTTTAAAAATTGGCCCACAGGCTTGCTTACAGACATATCTAATGGAGATATTTTTTTAGTTGAGACTCCCTTCTTTTTAATGACTCTAGATTTTGTCAAGTTGACATAAAATTAGCCTTCTCACTGGAGAAAAGTATGTTTGTACAAGATTCACTTCCTTTACTATGTACTCACGAGCAAGATTTTGTCAGAAACAAAGATAAGGAAAAGTACTATAATCAGCTCTAGTTTACAAAGAAAAGAAAAACTAAAATAAACTGTGACAAAATAATATAAGGCAGCCATTCATTAGACACACTCTCAAATACAGTTTCATTTCCGTATTACTGTTGTTTTCCCCTTGTGATGCCCTCCTACCATCTGTACCCTAAACTTATAGACTTAAGGTTAGACTTAGAAAATAGTCACCTCCTTGTCTTGCTGGTTTTGGCAGTCTTGTATAACTTAGCTTTTTTTTTTTTTTTCATTTTTTTTATTAATTTATTCTTGTTACATCTCAATGTTTATCCCATCCCTTGTATCCTCCCATTCCTCCCCCCCCCATTTTCCCATTATTCCCCTCCCCTATGACTGTTCCTGAGGGGGATTACGTCCCCCTATATATTCTCATAGGGTATCAAGTCTCTTCTTGGCTACTTGCTGTTCTTCCTCTGAGTGCCACCAGGTCTCCCCCTCCAGGGGACATGGTCAAATGTGAGGCACCAGAGTACGTGAGAAAGTCGTATCACACTCTCCACTCAACTGTGGAGAATATTCTGACCATTGGCTAGATCTGGGAAGGGGTTTAAAGTTTACCTCCTGTATTGTCCTTGGCTGGTGCCTTAGTTTGAGCGGGACCCCTGGGCCCAAATCTGCCTATCATATTGTTCTACTTATAGATTTATAGTACCCTCTGTATCCTTTTATTTTGCTGTTCTCCCATGCGTCTCTCATTTAGAGTCCCAATAGGAAGCCTTCCCCTCTGTCCCAGTTTCCTGGTAAGTGAACGCTTTTGTGGGACATGCCCCTTGGGCTAGTATGCAGATATAAGTGAGTATATACCATTTGATTCTTTCTGCTTCTGGGTTAACTCACTCATTATGATCATTTCTAGCTCAATCCATTTATCCACAAATTTCGGGAATTCCTTGTTTTTAATAGCTGAGTAGTATTCCATAGTGTATATGTACCACAGTTTCTTTATCCATTCTTCTACTGAGGGACACTTAGGCTGTTTCCATGTTCTGGCTATTATGAATAAGGCTGCTATGAACATGGTTGAGCAAAGTTTCTTGTTGTGTGCTGGAGCATCTTCTGGGTATATTCCAAGGAGTGGAATAGCTGGGTCTTGAGGAAGCCCTATTCCCATTTTTCTGAGATAGCACCAGATAGATCTCCAAAGTGGCTGTACTAGTTTGCATTCCCACCAGCAATGAAGGAGTGTTCCTCTCTCCCCACATCCTCGCCAGCATGTGGTGTCGCTTGAGTTTTTGATCTTAGCCATTCTGATGGGTGTAAGATGGAATCTCAGAGTTGTTTTGATTTGCATTTCCCTGATGACTAAGGAGGTTGAGCATTTCTTTAAGTGTTTCTCAGCCATTTGGTACTCCTCTGTTGAGAATTCTCTGTTTAGTTCCAAGCCCCATTATGAGGCCATAGTCTCATTGTTACCTAAACCTCACAAAGACTCAACAAAGAAAGAGATTTTCAGACCAATTTCTCTTATGAACATAGATGCAAAAATACTAAATAAAATACTTGCAAAACGAATACAGGAACACATCAAAGATATCATTCATCATGACCAAGTAGGCTTCATTCCAGGCATGCAGGGATGGTTTAATATACTGAAATCCATCAATGTAATCCACCATATAAACAAACTGAAAATAAAAAACCACATGATCATCTCCTTGGATGCAGAGAAAGCATTTGATAAAATTCAACACCCATTCATGTTTAAAGTTTTAGAGAGATCGGGGATACAAGGCACTTTCCTCAACATAATAAAGGCTATATACAGCAAGCCAATAGCCAAAATCAAAGTAAATGGTGAGATACTCAAGGAAATTCCTCTAAAATCGGGAACAAGGCAAGGCTGCCCACTCTCTCCATATCTCTTCAATATAGTACTCGAAGTTCTAGCTAGAGCAATAAGACAACAAAAGGAGATCAAGGGTATCCAAATGGGAAAGGAGGAAGTCAAATTATTCCTCTTTGCAGATGATATGATAGTATACGTAAGTGACCCTCAAAACTCCACCAGAGAACTCCTAAAGCTGATAAACACCTTCAGCAAATTGGCTGGATACAAAATTAACTCAAAAAAGTCTGTAGCCTTCCTATACACAAATGACAAGCTTGCAGAGGAAGAAATTAGGAAAACCACACCCTTCACATTAGCCACAAGCAATATAAAATATCTAGGAGTTACCCTAACTAAGCAAGTGAAGGACTTGTATGAAAAAAATTTCAAAACTCTGAAGAAAGAGATTGAAGATGACCTGAGAAGATGGCATGATCTTCCTTGCTCATGGATCGGGAGAATTAACATAGTAAAAATGACCATCCTACCAAAAGCAATCTACAGATTCAATGCAATCCCTATCAAAATAACTACACAATTTTTTAAAGACATTGAAAGTTCAATTCTGAACTTCATATGGAAAAACAAAAAACCCAGAATAGCTAAAACAATCTTGTACAATAAAAGGTGCTCCGGAGGAATCTCCATACCTGATCTCAAACTGTACTATAAAGCAATAGTACTTAAAACAGCATGGTACTGGCACAGCAACAGGCTGGTTGATCAGTGGAATCGAATCGAAGACCCAGATATGAATCCACACACATATGGTCACTTGATTTTTGACAAAGAAGCCAAATCCATTCAATGGAAAAAGGATAGCATCTTCAACAAATGGTGCTGGTCTAACTGGAGGTCTATGTGTAAAAAAATGAAACTGGACCCATATTTGTCACCTTGCACAAAACTCAAATCCAAGTGGATTAAAGACCTCAACATAAAACCAGAGACACTAAGCCACTTAGAAGAAAAAGTGGGAAAGAGCCTGGAACATATTGGCACAGGAGATAACTTCCTGAACAGAACACCAACGGCCCAGGCCTTAATGTCAACCATTAATAAATGGGACCTCATGAGGCTGAGAAGCTTCTGTAAGGCAGGAGACACTGTCAAGAGAACAAAGCGACAGCCTACAGACTGGGAAAAAAATCTTCACCAACCCTACAGCTGACAAAGGTCTAATATCCAAAATATATAAAGAACTCAAGAAATTAAACACCACCAAACCAAATAACCCAATAACTTAGCTTTTTCATTTGAAGCGTTTTCTTGCAGTCCTTCCTCCGTTCCATGGGGAGCTTCTGCTGCACAACAGCCTTGCCTTCAGCTTTGGGATCCTAGTCTGAAGGCTGTTTTCCTTCTCTGATTTTTCCTTCCATGTCCTAATAATGTTGAATTCCTGCTTAACAGTTCCCTTGAAACCTATGATTTTTTTTTGGAGTCCTCAGCCTCATTCCTCTGCCCTGAATCTGAAATCAAGTAATAAAAAAGTCTTCAAATATAGCTTATTTACTGCAAGAACAAATAGGAACTTATTGTTTTATGTAAACTGTACATATTTTAAAGAGTTCTTTCTTATAGTTATAGTGAATCATCTTTGGGAAAACATTAATAACACTATCTTCTCTGTAGTTTCTATAGAATCTGCAAGTCAATGAAAATTATTGTATATAAGTAATGTGTATAATTTAATTATAGTCACCTATAGTAACTTACCTTGATAGATTTTTCTGGTGAGATTTAATCTTTTTGTCTCACCGAATCTTAAAATGGGCTCTGCCTTACTTATTTGAAGTATAAGTTTCTCTGCAAATATGTGCTTTCTAATGCTTCCTGCACTATATATGCCAATAAAACCTACTCTTCCTCGAAGCTATAGTTCCTAAAATAGATTGGGAAATTCATATAAACAATACATATCTCCCATGTTGCTTCCTCAAGGACAAGGAAAATCACCAAGCTAGTGCCCATAAACACAGATACCATCACATCTCAATGCCATAAAATAAAAACATTTCAATATGAAATGTACTGAAATATTTTTAACAATTGAAAATTATAATACAAATCAAAAAGTGAAGTTTTATTGAATAACCACCACTGTGAGCTATACATAACAGTCCTTTGAAAATCCTGAGCTCATCTAAGCTGACAGTTGTAGTCTAATTTTTCTTAGGAGGATGCTTAGAAGGTTATATTTTCCCTTTATAAAATTTAAAGGGCAATAAAATTTCCTATACCAGTGAGAAACCATGAGTTTACTGAAGTCCACCACATAAGAATATGTCATAGACTTCATCATTTTCTCACACACAAAACTAATATTTTGCTCAACTAGAGTTTTATGATTACAGCCTTGTAGGATGACTTTTATTCACTTAAATTCATAGCCAGATATTGTATTTAATAAAGATGTATATGCTTTCTTCATAGAAATGCATAGTTTTATTTAAACATTGAAGCCACCTGTTATCTGTGAATGTACTTGGCAGAAAATCCAATGGTGGTACATGCCAATCCTGACTGCAATTGAAATCCATTCATCAAGAAAGTAACATCCCTGGGGACTGGAACTACAGATATCTTTGACCCTACTATTATGGGTGCTGCAAACCAAACATGGTTGGGTTTACTACAAAAGCAGAAGAGTTCTTAACCGCTGGGCTATCTATTACTTGCCACATCAGGAATATTTAAAGTGTGTTTGTTTTTTAACACTTATCACAGATACTAAACTTCCAACTAACTTTCTTTCATTTGAAGTCCATTAGATTGACAGTGGATTGTATTACAGAATGAATTTAAAAGTAAATTCTGAGAAAAAATCTTACCCACAGTAGCACATATAACATAGTGGTAGTGGGGTGGCCACCTTTTGTGGAAGGTTCACTTCTGAACAGCAATGCATAAAATGGTTTGATTATGTTGATTGCTATGCTTAGTCCTGCCTGGAAAATCTCCTCTTTTATATGATCATGATTCTATTTATTTTATTTTTTTACTTTATTAATTTATTCAGATTAGAATTCAATTGTTATCTCATCACATAGACCCCTAGGTCTATGATGGAGGGGGAGAAGATTATTTATTTTTACAAACATATCAGATGACCAGCATAGCTATAATTCTAATCCCCAATACAATTTTAAATAGACAACTCATTATTGCTTCTTTTCTTTTAAATAGTAAAGATGTACTAAATGTTAAAAATATACTCAATTCATAACCATAAACAAATATGTCTTAACTGTGATGTCCAATTCCCTCCTTGTTTGTTTAAATCTTTTTAGACTGAAAATTCAACACCACTATCATTTCTGACAAAGCACATACTGAAAAGTACAGCTTAAGGGTGTAAAAAAATGTTCTTGTCATAGGAAACTTATCCGACATTGTCAAACTGTGTGTTCAGTCATATTTTATTATTTTTATTTCAAAAGCCATGGTTGGCAAAATTGATGTGCTACACTGGTGAACACAGCACTCACATCCTATTCCTTCAAGCAAAACATCTATCATTGCCAGGAGACTCAGGTTGGCAGGAGTGAGCACCCAGAGCCTTTGTTACCTTGGTTTGAAAAAGGAAGAAGGGGAAATAGCCAGCAAATGCATCCCCCGAACTGCACATGGCCATTCGGAGTGTTTTTCTAGACTGGGTCTCTTGTTTTTCAGGGTCTGATATAGCAGTGATTTGCATTACTCAGAAATCAAAAGTTCTAACTAGCATGACAAAGGACAGAGAACAGAAACAAGCAAGAACACTTTTCATAAACCTTCCAATTGACCCTGTGGATCACCCAAGTGTGCTTTGAAAGGTATCATCCTTGGGCTGTATCTCAAATGGAGCTTGGGATAAATATTCATAGATAGTGCTGAGATTCTGACTCCTTGTACAAGGTCTTTGCTCCATTTGCCCCCTTACCATGCATTCAAAATACACTTCACACCATAGTTATCAAATAAAACCGTGAAAGTTGTGAACATTTAAAAAGTGTTTATTCTCTTGTCCTATAGGTGATCCAGTAAGGACACACCAACAGACATCTTTCAGTGTCTGACTGCCACTAATTAGATATGAAGATACCTTCTTTCTAAATATCAAGAACACAATTCCACATAACATATACCAATCTTTTTTTATTTAAAAATTCCATTTCTTTAAGAAATTTCAAGTAGTGACCTAACGAGTTGATGATAATACTACTTCCAGGCATCGGCGCTATATTCACAGTTGAATTAATATTTGCCAATAGGCAAAGAAACTGAGTAAGTGGCAAGAAATTAATAGATTCTGTCACTAGTGGAGCAAATCAACTGCTTTTAAAAAATTAACCCTGAACTCTACTCTTATTTTCTACTTAATGGAGAAGGCAACTCCATATATTATTTGTAATAGAAAAATCAAGTGACAGTCTCTTGGCTTCGTTCTCTCTATAATTTTAACTTTCTGTGTTTTTCATGTGCTCTGAATTTGAATAAAAGATTGAGAAGCAATCCAATGCTTGTGAGAGGCTTAATGTGGCTAGTCAGGTTCTATTACAGTTGTCATTAGCTCAGTAAATCACTCTGCATTTTTACATTTACCTTTTATTTTAAAGGTAAGGAGACTGAATATTAAGACACTGGGTCCTTTTTTAAACTCTGGAGATGTTTCAGAGATAGAACATGAAATCAAGACTCTTTCATGCAATGGCCATGCAGGCATCGCCCCATTACTCCTGGCTGCAATCTACTAATTTATTTCTATTGGTCTGTCTTCCTGTTGTATTGCTAAGGATCAGAAGGAAGGTTACACAAATGATAAGTAATGACTGTAACTTGAGCTCAGTAGGGAAACTTTTAGATATATGATTTCCTTCAAGATATTTCATGTCAACTCCATTTCTCTCAGTCCTGATGCACACCTCCTTAGTCTCCTACCCCTTTCACTTCTGTTTCCAGTTGACTGGTGAGTTCTTTAGCTCTGACATCTCTTCAAACTGTAATTCTTAGAAATGTACCTTCTGTTCAGTGACCTTCTTTCAGCTTTATGGCTTCTCTGGAATGATGCTCTTTTTTCCTATCTTCAACTTATCTTTTACATTTCCTATGTTGCACAGCCCATGTCCCCATTTCTGTGTTTGCCATGAGTAGTTCCTTTTTGCTGAAGCTTCTATTCCTTCAAATGTATTCTAACAATAAAATTTACTATGCTTACCAACTCTCTTTGTGGCTAATGATCCATCTCATGGTACCCTCCAGATTTATTTTACAAGAGAAAATATACTTGTTATAGCTTCATAATTTTATCGAGCATTTTCTCTGAAAAATGTAAGATTCCTTGAATTTGTATTTTTCAAATCTCCAGTGACTTCATATTACAATGCAATTCACATTTACTGTTTTTATTTCTTGTGATTTATTCAGCTTTACTAATTTATTAAACATTACTAATACTCCCTTTCATCTGAAGTTGTCCTCCGTATTCTTCTCCAGTACCACCATTTGCCACTGCCAAAGGTGTACAATGAAAATTCCTTTTAATCTCAAAAAGTAAAGGAAATGATTAAAAATTTATTTTCAAAGACTGAAAAGGCATAGCTTGCAGGGGAGCAACTGTACATTTTGAATTTTGAACATAGACTACACTGTCTGAGATCTTTTCCAACAAAAGAAAAGGATTTGAAACACCACCCAGATCTCCCTCATTCCTGCAAGATGTTTGTTCCACCTGGAAGATCAGATCCAGGGAATATTAGCTAGAAAGAAGAAAGGTTTGCCTTTGGGAAAGTTATACATCTTTGACTTATAGGACCTTTCTACATACAAGTTCATCCTTATAGCCAAGGCCAGATAACTTCATGCTGAAGTTTCTAGGGCTTCTAGCAATTCCATATACAGCCAGTTGATACTGAGCTTCTTAGTCTGGACATGAGGTACATTGCCATGCTGCTCCTCCTCCTCCTGCTTCTCCTGTTCCTCCTCCTCCTGCTTCTCCTGTTCCTCCTCCTCCTGCTCTTCTTCTTCTTCTTCTTCTTCTTCTTCTTCTTCTTCTTCTTCTTCTTCTTCTTCTAAAATCATACAGTAAAGATGTAAGGATGCTTTTCACAATTTTGAATGTACCAGGTCTATTTGTCAGTTGGAGAAGTAAGATTTATGGGTGAAATACCATTTCCATAACTATAAATTGTTTACCTGATATAACTTCAACACTTCCCTGTTGTAGTGCAACTTTTAGGTTTATGAGCCCTAAATCTCTTCACTTTTGTATTTATAGGATAATAAAAGTAATGCTAACTTCAATTGAAATTTTTCTACTTATAAAATTGATTAGTTGAAAACATAACTACGGAGAAACAAAGAACAACCCCTTCTTGTTTTGTAAATCCTGAGAGGATAATGCTTTCCAAGACTGACTTTCACATGATCTCTGGTGCCCCACATTTGGCCATGTCCCCCTTGTTGGGGAGGCCCAATGGCACTCAGAGGAAGGGTAGCAGACTACCAAGAAGAGACTTGATACACTAGCATCATATTCAGGGGGAGGAGGGCCCCCTCAGTCACAGTCATAGGGAAGGGGAATGGCGTGAAAACGGGAGGGAAGGAGGAATGGGAGGATGCATGGGATGGGATAGCAAATGAGAAGTAATACGAATTATTTTATTTTTCAATAAAAATGTGTTAAAAAAAATAAAAATAAATAAAAATAACAGACATAACTATACAAATATAAAAAAAAGAGAAAGAGATATTACAAGAAGACATGTCTTTTCTTTAGTTGCAACACGGCTTCACAAAAGAATCCCTTTACTTTTTTGGAAGCTGAGAGACAGGAAAAGCAGAGATTTCTCTTGCTTGATGGGAAAGCCTTCATGTGGATAGTGTCAAATAAAACATTTACATCTCTGGTTTCTGAATCTTGGTTTATGGCACTGTGTGGGATAGAGTGAGTGATATTTTGCCTGATCCTATCCCATATATTTTCTTTCCAATTTTACTTAAACATGAATATTCGTAGAGTATTTGTGAAAATAATTGACATTTAAATCCTATAAATGTCTTAAAATCCATGAATACAGTAAATGCCATTTCATGTAGTGAGATGATTTTCTAGGTGTTTCTGTAGTTGTTTTAAAGAGATGTTCTCTGTATAATTCAAAACTGTATTGGTATGTTGATTTCTGGTACATCATAATCCCCCTGATATTTTTCTGACATTTAGGTTTTACAGGATGCTGCTACTCTATCATATCTTTAGCTCTTCACATTTTCACACTGCACTGCTCAGAGTATCTCCCTGGTTATGCTGCTGTAAAGTGATTCTCAAGGTTAAGTTTTGTCAGTACACATAGTGAAAGACATTCAAACAGAGTAACAAAATCTTTCCCAACTCAACCCATAAATTATAGCCATATTGATTTGTTGTTTCTCCTCATTTTTCTTCTTGTATGGAGAGTTTTTGGCTTTGAATATGAAATGGGCATTTTTCAGAAGCAGTTCTGGTATCCAAGTCAATGAATTAAGAGTGTAGCCTTATGGCTTTTGCCTTTCCAGTTTAATCGTTGTTACAAGACAAGAATTCTTTGTATAGCTCTCACCTGTTTTGTAGGTGTTCACAACTGCGGTCACTCCTTGAATTTTATTGAGCATAAGATGCATCATTCTCTAAATCACATCCAGTGGACTGAAAAAATAAATTGTTGACTCTTTTGCAAGGTAAAAGAAAATTGCACACACACACACACACACACACACACACACACACACACACACACACCTGGATGAATGAGTCCATTTACTGGAGCTCATATATATGGGTTTGGGGATGATCACTTGGATTTAGAATAACTGAGAATGTTGATCACTAGATAAACATGAATCTCCTTTTCTCAGCAGACATTAATTGCCTAAAGCTCTTTGCTCTTCATTCTAGTGGAACTCTTTATATTGAGATGTTAAAGTTTTTTTCATTGTGTAGTTCTTGTGTAGGCAACCACACGGCTAAGATCTCATGGGTACAGCTCTTTGTGATATATAGAGCACACCATATCACAGCAGATGGCCTGGCCCAGTGGCTTTTATAGTCCTTTAAGTTCCTCCTCACAAGTGCCCTCTGAGCCTCAGGTACAGGAGTAGTATAGTAGATATGGAGATTGGCACCCCATGATCAATTGTCCTCTGCCTTTATAAACAAATGTAGATTTTTGCAATGGTTTCCATCTGTGCCATAAAAGCATATTGGTGATTGGTGATGCCTATACTTAATTGTGAATATAAAGATAACTGCTTGTAGCTGGGCAGTGGTAGCACATGCCTTTAATCCAAGCAGTTGCGGGCCAGAGGTAGGTGGATCACTGTGAGTTTGAGGCAAGCCTGGTCTACTGAGTCCAGGAGATCTAGTCTTCAGGGAGGAGTATTACAGGTCAATCTGTTTCAATTTCTCTAAGTCCTTTGTCTGACATGTGTGATGTTTTCAGTAATAAGCGTTTCCTTCAAGCTCTGGATGGCAGCCAAGGGTAATAACAAAAGCCTATATTGTTTTGGGAGTGTCTGGGCTTTGCTGACCATTTGAAAAGAGGCCCTGTCTTACCTGCCATACTTACATGCAATGGCCATTTTGAGGTCACAGGGTGTTCTCTAAACAAGATGTAGATGCTAGATATAAGAAAATATGTTAGAAGCTGGCTTCTGTGTACAGAATAAGTGATAAAGAGGCTAGTAGAATTTTGTTACCATCATTTATGACTTACGGAAGCAAAGAATTCTTTCAAAATGATAAATATGTTAAGGACATTATTAGGGTCACTGCAGGAAAGGATCAGGATTTAAATTTAGGTTATCATGCTGGGCAGTTAACTTTGGGAATTCTATTTAACTTGAGTCCAGATCTTTTTATTCATAAAATAAGGAGCATGGCACTTAAATTTTATGAATTTGAAATGAATTAATATCTAAAAAATTCTTCATACATAACGTAGTACTCAATAAATAACAAATAGATTACATTCAGGAAATAATTTTGTGCTTAAAAAATTACCAATGTTATATTCACAAGTCTCATATCAGTGCAGTGTATCTCCTATCAGAGTAGGCTTCCTTTGCAACTGGTCTACCTGAACTAACTCCCTTAGACACGGAAAAACAGTTCAGAGACTCAATCATATTTTGAGATGGCAATGATATGTAACAAGTAATTTTTGATAGAAAATTTCTGATAATTGTCTCACTGGTGCTGTCAATGATGCAGCTGCCAAGACACATCTCTAACAGGTTTACTTGTCGCTATAGATCCAATGGAGAGCCAAAATCCACTTCCACAGGCATGGTTAAATTAGCATCATTATCTCATAATATTTTCTATTTTTCTGTCCAGGAAAAAACATTGTGTGATGTTATTGTTAGGAATCAAATATATAGAAGTTGAAAACACAGTCAGTTACTGAGGTTTGGGGGGCCATGTTTGGAGGATACTCATTATTCACAGTAAGCAGATTTTGCAGCTCTGCTGCAACATGTGGGGTATGATTGACCATACACTTAAAATTATGCTGGACATGTACACCTCATCGTAAGCACTCTTATAATAAAATAAAAATTAATATAAAGCAACCCCAAATCTAAACATGTTTAAAGAAAGAATGAAAGTTATTAGTAAGCTTATGATAATGATAGCTTTAAAAGTCCTACACATTCAAGCAAAGAGTTTGGGAACATTAAATATCTATAATTTTTTTAAGCCACTATTTTAATCAGGGTAATAATTATCTGTACAATTGAAATGTAAAATTTATATACTGAAGTACTATTTTCCAAAGGCCCAATTAGAAAAATGTAAACTATAAATTAATTGGATTTGATTGTCAGTGTCTGAACATTCTTTTGATGAGTCACTGACATTGGAAAGAATTGAGACTCACATAATTCATGCATTGTCCATTCTGTACAATTTATCTTTCATATCACCAATATTAAGTATAATTACTTTTGGTAACTATGCCTTTCTTTCTTTCTTTCTTTCTTTCTTTCTTAAGAAAGAGTGTGGAGAAAGGGTGATTAATGCCTCCCAAGGGAGTGCTAACAGTCTCCATTCACAGACTCCATTAGCCAATCCTCAATATCCCCACTACCTGGTCACTATAGGTCTCTCGCAGAAGTCGTTCCATTACTCAATAATAACAATGTCTGCACTCTCCTGGGAAAGGTGAGCTACTTTATAATCATGGCTTCTCTGTGAGACGGTGGATCCTGAGCCTCGGGGAGCAAGCTGGCCCCAGATCTTTACAAATCCATGTTTCTTTGCCTCCGATTCTTACGTGTCCAAGGACAGGGGACCAAAAACATGCCTTTGCAGGATGTTGGTAACTATGTTTTTCAAGCTATTAAAAACAAATTATTTTGATCAGCTGCTAACATATTTGCTATGATGCATTTAAATGGCTTCTTTTATTAATCACTCTTTTGATCTAGAAGTTTCACAGAGTTTATCGTATTTAAATCGACAGTTGGGGAGTTTTACTAATGTTAACTGAAGTAACTACCAAAACATTAAATATTCCTCTCTCACACTTTGTAGATAAGGCCCGAGCACTCTCATGCAGAAATTATAGTAGTAGTTTTTCTTGTTTGTTATTTCAACATAAAAAAGTTAATTTTCTGAGATACTTCCTGCTAAAATTATAAAAAAAATCATAATTTGTTATTTGGATTAAATAAATAAGCCATGAACTTTAAATAACCAGATTCACTTTACAATAGACAGCATGAGTGATATCTCACTACCATCATAGGCATATCTGATGTCTGAATTTCATCCCATGAATCACTATTTCAGCTTGCAATTTCACTGCTTCTTAAAAGCAATATTAAATTCTATACACCATTAATTACATTCTGCTTTTACATGGGTCAGTGTTAGGATATTACAAAGAAAATGAAAACAATTTGTTGTTCAAGCTTGGCAAATTTATACTCATTCTTTGATCTCTAATTGTCACAAACACTATTATCTATGCAAATCCATGGTGAAGTTATTTTTCCATATAATATTGGGTTCATTTTATTGATATCTTTGTCTTATTTTTTAACTTGTGTTAGCCTTTTTCAAATGCTATTTCTTTCTATTTGCCAAAACCATTTCTTCTAAAAATATGTAATTATTTTAATTACATTAAGCGATGTTATTCATGTCCGTTAGCTTTTAGAGAAGTTCTTCCTGATATCCTAAAATACAATGACAATGTTTATTGAATATTGTAAATACTGTGAATTGAAGCCAACTTCTTGTAGGTGATTGATTCATTTTATGGAATGGATTATAGGAATTTTTTTCTATGTGATTACTATGTTTATTTGTAATAACCTCTCTATCTCTAGGATACTCTGCCTTTCCTCTTAAATATGTACAGAGTAATGAATAGTGAAATTTACATATACAAATAAAACTAAATAGAAAAATACAATAAGCTTTGAATATAACATCTTTCTTACTTGATAAACTTACTAGAATGTCTTTTTCTATATAGTCTTGAGGTTTTAACATGTGCTTAGTACTTTTTTATTTGGAGTGACTAGAAATATAATTTAGTGTGTAAAGGTATCTGTCACACAAGCATAACAACTGGAATTTTATCTTGGGATCAATATAAAGTTGAAACTTACTCTGTAATGTTCTCTGACCTTGACACCAGTTTGAACCATACATAACTGTAAGAGGCCACACTCATGTCCGCCATTACAAGATGGCGTTGACAGCCTGTGCCCCAAACGGATAAACTGATAACCTGCGCGTGAGCAAAGGGACCTTCCACTTGTTGCGCTCTGCCTCTCCCGTGGCATCATCTCGCCCGATGAGCAACAGCCAACCAGGGACTGACACATCCTAAGCGGAGGACAGCGTCCTATATAAGGGATGGGTTTCTTCAGTTTGGGGTCTCCATTTTACTCGCTGTAAGCTTATGCTCTCCCTCTCAAGATGCATTAAAGCTTTGCTGCAGAAGGATCCTGTACGTGTGCCGCGTCGTTCTTGCTGGCGAGACGGTTACGCGAGTCACACATAACACACACATACACACACACACATGCACACACATTCACATATATACACATCACACACAGACACACACCACGCTGTATATATTTAAATCTAAAACATTCCTATCTTTCTACATTATGTTTATTTATGCCAAATTTTGTGTAGGTTACAAGTGAATATTGATACCCCCTACATATTTATAATGAAAAAGCTGTTAGTGTGAGTTCCCTATTTAATCAAATAATTGTTGAAATATTTATTTACTGAGGTTTGGATAAAAAACCATGCAAAGTATAAATGAATTCATATTAAAGTCAGTAACATAAGTAGGCAACAATAAAATTCTGAGAAATGAATGGGACTGCTTCTCCAGGGTCTCAGTGGAAAGTGTCCACAATGAAGTGCCTGTTAATTTGAGGCAATGGGCCAGAGACAATAAAGATAAAGGTGGAGGAGGTGACTTTCATGTATGGAAAAAGTAATCCTTAAGAAGAACAGAATTGTGGCTATAATTGCAGTATTTCAGAAGAAGGAAGGCATTCAGAGTGAAGAGATGACAGAGGAGCTGATGGAGAAAGAATTATGATGAAAATATACTATATGAAAATTAAAAAATAATAATATAAGGAAAGTAAACAAGATAGAAAAGAACTAAATGTTAGAAGAAGACGACTGTGATCTGTGGTTCTATGTAGGGCCTCCAGAATGGGTGATTGGATTTAGAAAACTGTTGGGTACGTTACATATAATGCACTTATTCACAATAATATGTCAATATGTGTATCAAGAATCTATACACATTTTCATTGTATTAACAGTGCTATGCAAATATATAGCTTATGTAATTTTGTATTAATATATGTACATAAATAGGATTTTCCTATGGTATCCTAAACCAAACCATCTCATCTTTCCTAAAAAGAGTTCATTTTAAGGTAAAAACATCTAGAAACCCTTTAATAATATCAGATTTATAATGACACCTTTTCAAATGGGCTGAGGAATCTTGATACCAGTTTTCCATATTGTACTTTATTGACTTTAAAAGATTAATTTTTATATATGTGTATGTGTTTGTCTGTATAGGTATCTATCACACCTGTGCTGGTGCCCATAGGAACTGGAACTGGCTGTCAGCATCCCCTGGAGCTGGAGTTACAGGTGTATATGAGCTGGCAACGTAGATTCTGGGAATCAACTCAGTTCCTCTTGAAAAGCAGTGAGCACTCATACTGAGCAATACCCGCAATCCCTTATTAATTTTATATAATATGTCCAGGAATGACAAAGCTAATTCTTGAGGTAGAACTATTCCCCATTTTCTAATAAAGCACCAACTTGGTTTCCAATATGGCCTTGCAAGTTTGTACTCCTACAAGCAATGGTGGAATGTTTCCCTTACTAGCATGTAGTATTACTTGAGTTTTTGATCTTAGTCTTTCTGACAGATGTAAGATGGAATCTTAGTTGTTTTGCCTTGCATTTCCCTGATGACTAAGGACATTGACCATTTAAGTGCTTCTCAGCAATTAGAGATTCTTCTGTCAAGAATTCTCTGTTTAGCCCTGTACTTTATTTTTAGTTGGATTATTTTATTTGTTGGTGTAGAATTTTTAAAGTTATTTTGGATATCAGCCCTCTCTCAGATGTAGGGTTGGTGAAGATATTTCCTATTCTCTAGGCTGTGGTTTTGTCTTAATGACAGTTTTCTTAGCCTTACAGAAGCTTTTCAATTTCATGAAATCTCATCTATTAATTGTCAATCTTAGTGCTTGTGCTGTTGGTTTCTGTTCGGGAAATTTTCTCCTGTCCTAATGCATTTCAGCTATTCCCCACTATCTTGTCTAACATATTTTGTCAATATAGTATTATGTTGAGGTCTTTGATCCATGTAGACTTGAGTTATGTGCAGGGTGTTAAATACATATCTATTTGCATTCTTCTATATGCCGACATCCATTTAGATCTGCAAAATTTGTTGAAGATTATTTCTTTTTTACACTACTGTTTTTGTTTCTTTGTAAAAAAAATAGTGTTCTTAGGTTTCTGGGGTTTTTTTTCTGAGTCTTTATTTTTTTTCTAACTGTTGCTCTATACTACAGCCTGAGATCAGGGATGGAGATTCCTCCAAAAGATCTTTTATTGTACAGGATTATTTTTTCTATTCTGTTTTTTTGTTTGTTTGTTTTTTCCATATGAAGTTGAGAATTGATCTTTCATGGTCTGTAAAAATTGTGTAGGCACTTTGATAGGGATTGCACTGAATCTGTAGATTGATTTTCGTAAGATGGCCATTTTTATTATATTATTCTCCTGATCCATGAGCATAGAATATCTTTAAATCTCCTGATATCTTCAATTTCCTTTTTCAGAGATTTGAAGTTTGTGTCATACAAGTGTTTCACTTGCTTGGTTATAATTATACCAAGAAGCATTATATCATTTGTGGCTATTGTGAAGAGTGTATTTTCGCTAATTTCTTTCTTAGCCTGTTGTCATTTGTATGCAGGAAGGCTGCTGACCTTTTTGAATGGATTTGCATCCAGCCACTTTGATAATGGTGTTCATCAGTTGTAGGAGTTCCTTGATAGAATTTCTGGGGTAACCTCTGTATACTATCATATCATCTTTTAGTAGTGACACTTTGACTTCTCCTTTTCCAGTTTGAATCCCCTTGATATAATTTAGTTGTCTTGTTGCTCTAGCTAGAACTTCAATTACTATAATGAAGAGAGACAGAGAGTGGCCAGCCTTGTCTTGTCCCTGATTTCAATGGCAATGATTTAATTTTCTCTCCATTTAGTTTTTGTTTGCTATAGGCTTGCTGTATATTGCCTCTATTATGTTTATGTATATGCACTGTATCCCTGAACTCTCTACCACTTTTATCATGAAAGGGTGTTAGATTTTATCAAATACTTTTCTGACATCTGTGGAGATGGTTATGTGGTTATTTTTCTTTCTTTTTTTTGTTTTGTTTTGTTTTGTTTTTATTAATTTATTCTTGTTACATCTCAATGTTTATCCCATCCCTTGTATCCTCCCATTCCTCCCTCCCCCCTCCATTTTCCCATTATTCCCCTCCCCTATGACTGTTCCTGAGGGGGATTACCTCCCCCTGTATATTCTCATAGGGTATCAAGCCTCTTCTTGGCTACCTGCTGTCCTTCCTCTGAGTGCCACCAGGTCTCCTCCTCCAGGGGACATGGTCAAATGTGAGGGACCAGAATACGTGAGAAAGTCATACCCCACTCTCCACTCAACTGTGGAGAATATTCTGACCATTGGCTAGATCTGGGTAGGGGTTTAAAGTCTACCTCCTGTATTGTCCTTGGCTGGTGCCTTAGTTTGAGTGGGACCCCTCTTTCAGTTAGTATACATGATTGATTACATGATGGAGTACAGTGTATTGAACCACATCTACATGCCTGGGATGAGATTTTTTTGATGTGTTCTTGTATTTGATTTGTGAGGCTTTGATTGAGTATTTTTACATCAATGTTAATAAGGGAAATTGGTCTGAAATTCTCTTTCTTTGTTGGGTTTTTGCATGGCTTATTGATTAAGGTGACTGTGGCTTCATAGAATGAATTTGGTAGTGACCCTTCTCTTTCTATTATGTGTAATAGCTTGTGGAATATTAGCTCTTCTTTGAAGGTCACATAGAATCTGGCCCTGGGCTTTCTTTGGTTCAGAGACTTTTGGTGATAGCTTCTATTTCCTTAAGGGATATATTACTGTTTAATTTGGTTGCCTGATCTTGATTCAACTTTGGTAAGTGAGATTTATCAAGAAATTTGTTCATATCAGGTAGATTTTCAAATTTTGTAAGACCCAATGATTCTTTGGATTTCCTCAGTGTCTGTCATTTTGTCTCCCTTTACATTTCTGATTTTGTTGAGTTGGATACTCTCCATTTACCTTTTAGTTAGTTTGTCTAAGGGTTTGTCTATCTTGTTGATTTTCTCAAAGTACCAGCTCTTGGTTTCATTGATTCTTTGAATGTTTTTCTTTGTTTCTAATTCCTTGATTTCATCACAGAGTTGGATTATTTTGAGCCGTCTACTTAATTTGGGTGTGTCTGCTTCCTTTTGGAGGGGGTTCAGGTGTTTCATTAAGTTGCTTGTATGAGATATCTTCAATTTCTCTATGAAGGCACCTAATGCTATGAACTTTCTTAGCACTGCTTTCATTTAGTCCCATAGTGTTGTATATATTGTGGCTTCATTTTCACTGAATTAATTCTAGAAGTCTTTAATTTCTTTCTTTATTTCATCCCTGACCCAGTTACCATTGAGTAGAGAATTGTTCAGTTTCCGTGTGTGTGTATTCTTTTTTATTTGTATTATTATTGAAGTTTATCTTTAGTCCATGATGGTCTGGACAGATACAGGATATTACTTCAATTTTTCATGTATATGTTGAGGCTTTCTTTGCAACTAATTGTATGGTCAATTTTGGAGAAGGTTCTGTCAGATGCTTAGAAGAAGGTATATTCTTTCATGTTTGGGTGAAAAGTTTTGAGGACATCTGTTAAGTCCATTTTATTCATGACCTCTGTTAGCTTCATTAATTCTCTATTTAGGTTCTGCCTTGATGATCTGTCCATTGGTGAGAGTCAGGTGTTGATGTCTCCTACTATTAATGTGTTGATATCAATGTGTGACTTGAGGTTTATGTGTTTTTCAATGAACATGAGTTCCTTTGTATTTGGGGCATAGATTTTCAGGATTGTGACATCCTCTTGGTAGATTTTTTACTTTGATGAGAATAAAGTGTCCTTTCCCATCTTTCTTGATTAATTTTAGTTGAAGTTTATTTAGTTAGATATCAGACTGGCTACTCCAACTTCTTTCTTTGCTCTATTTTACCTGGAAAATTTTTTTCCAGCCCTTTACTCTTAGGTAATATCTATCTTTGTTGGTTAGGTGTGTTTTTTGAGTTCAGCAGAATGTCAGATCTTGTTTCCACAGCCATTCTGTTAGTCTGTGACTTTTTTATTAGAGACTTTGGCACCACTGATTTTGAGAGATATTAATGATCAATGATAGTTCTTTTTAACTGTGT
Organism: Acomys russatus; assembly: GCF_903995435.1. NCBI lineage: Eukaryota > Metazoa > Chordata > Mammalia > Rodentia > Muridae > Acomys > Acomys russatus. The sequence continues at coordinate 3,259,100 of NC_067158.1, read as the reverse complement.
TGTTAGTGGTGATAGTTTGATGCTGTGCTTATTTTCTTTTGATTTTGTTGTTGTGAAGTTATCTATATTCATATTTTCTTTGTTGTAGTTGGCCACGTTGGGTTGGAGTTTTCCTTCTACTATCTTCTGGAGAATTGGGTTGGTGCATAGATATTGTTTGAATTTGATTTTGCTATGAAATATCTTGTTTTCTACATCTATGGTGATTGAAATTTTTACTGGATATACTAGTCTGGGTTGTCATCTGTGGTGTCTTGTGTCTGCATGACATCAGCCCAATCCCTTCAGGCTTTCATGGTCTCTGTTGAGAAGTCATTGTGATTCTTATGGGTCTGCCTTTATGTTACTTGGCCCTTTTCCTTACAGCTTTTAATATCCTTTCTTTGTTCGGTAGGTTTAGTGCTTTGATTATTATATAGTGGGAAGAATTTCTTTTCTATTCTGGCCTATTTGGTGTTCTGTAAGCCTCTTGTATGTTTAAGGACATCTCTTTCTTTAGGTTGGGGAAATTTTCTTTTATGATTTTCTTGAAAATATTTGCTTATCCTTGGAACCCGGAATCTTCTTTTTCAGCTATTCCAATTATTCTGAGGTTAAGTCTTTTCATGATATTCTTAATTTCTTGGATGTTTGTTTCATGAATTTTTCTGTTTTAATATTTTCTTTGAGAGATGTATCAATTTCTTCCATTGTATCTTCACTGCCTGAGATTCTGTCCTCCGTCTCTTGTATTCTGTTGATACTCTATGATTTCTGATGTCTTCTTTAAGTTTTCCATTTTCAGAATTTTCTCTGTTTATGTTTTCTTAATTGATTCTAATTCCATTTTCATATTTTGAACAGCTCGACTCATTTTCTTTGCCCGTTTGATTGTGGTTTCCTGTTTTTCCTAGATGGCCCCTATTTGTTTGAATTTTCCTGTAATTCTTGTAAGAATCTTTTAATTGTGTCTTTATATTTCTCAGATAATTGCCCAAGCATAGCTTTAAGGTCATTTCCCTGAGATTCAGCTGCATTAGAATATTCACTGTTTTTTTTTTTTTTTTGGGGGGGGGGATTTCTGGTGGAATCATGCTGTCCTAGTTTTTGTTTATTGTGTCCTTACCCTTCCTTTAACCATCTGCTGTGTGGACTAGGGTTTTCCAAGCTGGCGCTCAAAGGGGAAATACATTCAAAAGGCAGATGCTTGGCTTACAGGCCTTGCAGACACTATCTTCCTGGGAATTAGATTCCTCTGATCTCTGCCACCTAGGTATCTGGGATTTAGCAGGGTTTCACTGAGGTATTGGTCTCCCCAAGGTGAACAACATCAGAGTAGAATATTGGCTTGGATGACAGATGCTATTCTTGAGGGTCCCCTATGCAGAGAGTACAGCGTGCTCATAGTTCATGGCTTCCAGACCAGGGGATGGCTGCAAACTCCAAATTTGTCCCCTTCTGTCTGATAAGCACCACATTCAGTGTTCTGGATCCATCAGCCCATTCACTCACCAGTTTCACAGCATGGACCCTCTGATGTCCAGGGCACCTGAGATTGTCTCAAGTGTTCAGAAAAGTGCAGGGTACTCAAAGCTTGTGACTCTTGAACCAGGGGGACATCTGCTTGTGATAGACAGGGGCTAGGTTGGTCCCTTCAGTCAGTTTCATAGCCTCTGATCCTCTTCTCCATAGACACTGTACACACTATGTGCAACCATCTTTGAATCTGATCTCTCCATCTTTTAATATCTTCTTCAATTTCTTTCTTCAAAGACTTGAAACTCTTGTCATACAGGTCTTTTACTTCCTTAGTTAGATTTACACAAAGATATGTTATATTATTTATGGCTACTGTGAATGGAATTGTTTCCCTACTTTCTTCTTCTGCATGTTTCTTATTTGTATAAAGGAGGCTACAGATTTTTTAGGTAAGTTTGTATCCAGCCACTTTGCTGTTGTAGGCATAGCTAGGGGCCAGGGAATGGAACACATAAGGGACAGGGTAGACCTCACTGCAGCTGAGCTTGTGTGGGAGGGGGACCCATCAGGGAGAGGAGTTGGGCAGTAGGTGTCTTACCTGATTGTTTCTGGTGCCATCAGGACCCTAAGGGTTCAGGCAGAGCTTTTGGCTGGAAAATATAGCAAACAGGGGACAGGATGAAGCTCACAGCTGCTGGGATTACCTCAGGGGACCTCCATGTGGTTATTTCCCCCCTTTCCTGTAGATGTCTGGTTCCCAGGGATGTTTTCATCATTTTGCCAAACTTGGTCTTTATCAAAAGATAAATGAGCTGCTTCAGAGAACAGAACAATTGGGCTTCCTTCTAAATTTATTTGAAAGTGTCTGCCCCTACTGTAGTTCTAAAGACAACAAGTGTTAGCACACATTCCAGTGCTTTTCCCTTCCATATTTCTAGGGGTGGGATGAATCCTTAAAATACACATGTAAGTTTAAAGAAAATCTTACATTGAATTCAGCTATCTACATGCTTCCTGGATATTAGTGATATTCTTCTGAACTAATTGCATTTTATGACTTAAATATACTATTTTTGGGTAATCTGTTTTAAAACCATCACAAAGACTTGAACTGGGATGGCTAATTAAATTGGTGCATATCTTCTTATCCTCCTTTATTTTCACAAGTGATTTCGACTAGGAGAGACTTTCCTGAATTGACACAATTGCTTATGTTAATCTGCACTTTCCCCCATCTTCTTTGCATGTGGGTTTTAACCAGCATAGTATTGTCCCCACAAAGGGACAGGAGCCAACATCTTGTTTGTCACACCAAAGGTAGTTGTGACAAAACATTCACCAGAATTGTGGCAGGAGATATTTTTCAGCATCCTGCTCTATAAAATGAATCCTCACCACCAAACATACACATAACAAAAGTTTTACGATTCCAACATATCAATACTGTTACCTAAGCTTTCCCTTTACACATCTGCTCCAGGCCACACAGAAATACTTCCCTTGATTTTTCCTTGACTCGTAAGCAATTGTTCACTTTTGTTTACTCAGTTATGGTAGGGTTTTTTGTTGTTTGTTTGTTTTAGCTCTGTGTGTGATTTTTTATTTTTTTACTTTTTAAGTTAAAAATAGATTTTTATCTCATACTGCATCCCAATCACAATTTTTCCTCCCTCCACTTCCTGCTCCTCCATGTTCCCTCTGCCCCAGATCCATTCCCCTTCCATTTTCTTTCAGACAAGAGCAGGCCTGTAAGAGACAACAACCAAACAAGGCAAAACAAGATATGATAAGACAAGGCAAAAGACTTCACATCTAGGCTGAACAAGGCAACTCAATAAATAGAAAAAGTCCCAAAATCAAGACTCAAAAAAGTAAGAGCAGACCCACTCCCACTGCTAGGAGTCTCTCAAGGACACCAAGCTAAGAGCTATAAAGTATACACAGAGGACTTGGTGCAGACACTTGCAGGTCCTGTGCTTGCCATTTTAGTCTCTGGAAGCCTGCTTAGTTGATTCAGTGATCTATGTTCTCCTGGTGTCCTCTATCTGTTCTAATTCATACAATCATTCCTTCTTTTCTTCCCCAAGGTTCCCTGAGTCCCGAAAAGAGGATCCATGTATTGATATGAGAACGTATATATAAGTCAAGAGAGTGGTTGTTCTAATATCAGTTTGTGCATTGAAACCACAACTGTTTTCATGATTTAAGGAGGCTTTTAACTGTCTGAGTGTTAACTGCATAGTTTGGGGAAGCCAGTGTTCCATAATGATTATCAAACAATAAGGATCACACGTAATGAGTGTTGGACTTTTGTCACTGCTAAATGGTCCTGGTGACATGTAAGCTAAGAAACACATTAGTCATATCTAGGTTTGTATAATATCAGTTATGCTTATATCAGCTTTTATAAGATCTACTTTTGAGCCCAAAATTCTTCATTGAATATTTTAATTCATTCTTGTCAAACTCATTTTTCATGTTGATTACTGTTATACTCTCATTCACTTATTCACTCAAATTTTCTGTATACTTACCCCTTACTCCAGATTTAACAAGTCCAGTTCATATACCATCATCATGTTCTCATATAACATGATTTCCTGATTTTTTTTAATGTTTCTATACCTTAGGGGAAAGGTCAAGGTTAAAGCTCCATTGGAGGAAAGAAATTACCCATCTCTTCCCTGTCTACAAGTACAGTGGGACACCATCTGATTATACTACACTCCCAGGTTGAACAGCTTCTTCTTAAAAATGCCAGTCTCTAGCACTCCTTTGAAATATTGTCTTATCTTCTTTCCATGTTTGTGTGCAGACTACCATTTCCAAATTACAATATAAATGTCAGAACCTCATTCTGAACCCTCAGCAGTGTACTACTGCCTGCCACACATAGATATCTGAATCTTTGCTGGAAAGCCTATAAGGGTTATAAAGACCCAATCCAACTAAAATGGAGAAAAGTTTAAATTAATAAAACATTGAATGTTTTAGAGTGATATTTTTAACCTTACATATAGACAGTTAAATGGAAATATATTTGGTTTATTTTAATAAAAGTCCTTTATAGTATCATCCTCAAAGAGATGAGTGTCAAAGAGAACAGTTTAGCTCTGATTGCATTAATATTTTATTGGAAGCAGCTAGGCAAATTGTAGAGTGCTTGTAAACAGCCCACAATCAGTGGCTACAGAAACCCCTGGCATCCCACAGGCTTTGGCTTCCTTAACAAGCAGTCACATATTTGAAGAAAAATAATTCAAATGTTTCATTTCCTACTGTAAATGATATCACTCACTTAAGCAGTTTAGCTGATTATAATTATGAAAACATTTCATGGGTTTGGCAGCAACTTGTACATTCTCCTGTGGTCTAGATTATTAATGGATTTAATGATGCTCTTTTAAAAAAATAAATATCAATGTCAAGATGTTTTATATATAAAAGCACTGACAGTAGGATTAAAAAATGCTTTTGCCTTTTCTTTATCAGTATGACAGATTGCAAAACAATTATTCATGACTATTAATTAAATGTGCTTTGAAATAATTTGTTGCCTTAATTAAGATATCTTGAATTAATAGACACACTTGAAACTTTTTTTTTACCTAAATGTTGAGTCTTTTTAGACCAAGAGTGTATTGCTTTACTCTATAATTGGGCACAGTATGTCCTTTTATAGGGAAACAAAGATCATACCTAATTTTACCTAGCTTGTAAAACCAAGGTATCAAGACAAAGAAAGAATTCAATGTTTGATGCTATTTGCAAAAGGGTTCTTTGTGTGTGTATGTGTGTGTGTGTGTGTGTGTGTGTGTGTGTGCTAATGATGGTGTGAAGAAGTTGAAAATGAAATATGAGGGAGCTGTGCTGTGTTCATGGAGACTAAAGTGATAGCTATCCTATAGAGTCAAATTGAATGTATCTTAGGATAAAATCTGGCCAGCAGCTGAAGGGACACATTAAATAAAGGAAGACTATGTTTTCTTAATTACAAGTGAAATATTTCAGAAAAACTTATTTCTTCCCTCCCCTACTTCTTCCTTTTCTTCTTTAAACTAAGTTCTTTCTACTGAAGGCATCTGTAGATGACCAAGAAATCCTAAACATATTATTAGCTCTTCGCTTGCAGGGCATTTCCTAATAGTCTAGTTTTTACTTCTTTCTATACCCCCTTCCAATTTTCTACTGAGATTTGTTGCACCAATTTATGAGCTCCCAGTCATGCTCATAAAATTCTCCTAACTCCCACACCAAATGCTCACTCATGGTTCTAAGTTCTCATAGAGATATATTTCTGATGTATTTACACATCCTTGGACCATTTTAAATTAAATTCTTAGTCAAAATATCTCCTTAACAATCTCTATACCAATATTCTTGTTAGGGTTCTGTAATAACAAGTGGTAGTATATTAATAAATGTTCTCATAAAAACACATCAACTCTATATTTCTTTGAAAGATTTGGCTATTTTTTGAAAGTAAGAATATTCAGATTGTAGAATTATGTACAAGATAAGAAAACACCAGGTCTTGACAAGTGTGAAATTGGTAAACTAGTACATCCTCTTCACCTATCACATGACTAGAAACACTTCTCTGATTTTTAAAGCCATATTTTGTTTTTTGTATACTACATACAAAGGGAAGATAAGTACATCTTAGCAGTTCAATACATAGTTGGTTAATATCATTATGTCTTAATATGATCCATTTATCTTTAGCCTTTATTCATGCCCAAATGATATTACTTTTATATCCTAATATTTAAATGTCTATATATTATAAAACATCCTATTGGTGCTCCAAAAAGTTACTAAGTTATTCAAGAGCATATGTAATAATTTTCCTTCATACTAGGATTTTCCTTTCTTTGAAGCTTGACTATAACTACTCTGTAGACCAAAATATAAAACAATAATAAATGGTCTCTATATCCCAGAAGAAAAACTCTTGCTTAAGTCCTCTATTCTACTAGTGGCCATCCCAGCACCAGAGACTCCAGAAGCTTCTGTAGTACCTAGAACTGTAGAAGTCTTGTGCTCTAGCAGTGGCTACAACAGTACCTGGAACCCGAGAGACTATGCTAGGAACCTTAGAACCTCACATATGATACCAACAGCTCAAACTTCAAGGGTCAAACCCAGCAAAACAGCCGTAGAAATGGCCTACTAGACCTAAGGACTCACTGATCAGCAGAAACATTGGCCACTCAGGTCAGAAGACCAGAAAGGAATAAAAAATCAAGAAAAAAAATTCATGCAACCCTGGCCAACTCAGAAATTGGCACCTAAATCTATTTTATGCTAAAGCCAAATGTGAAGAGGCTAGTATAAGAACACACTTAACAATAGCCCAGGCAATATAGCACCACCAGACCCCAACAATCCTACTATAGAAAGGAATGAATATTCCAACACAGCTGAATCACAAGAAAATGCCCTTAAAACAATTTTTATGAAAATGATACAGGTCCTTAAACAAGAGATGAATAAATCACTTAAATAAATCCAAGAAAGCACAAACAGGTAAAGGAAATGCCTGAAACTGTTCAAAACCTGAACATAAATATAGAAGCAACAAAGAAATTCCAAACTGAAGGAATCATGGAAATGGAAAATCTAGTTAAATGAACAGGAACTACATATGCAAGCATCACAAACAGGATTCAATAGCTGAAAGAGAAAATCTCAAGCATTGAAGATTTGATGGGAGACATTGATATATCAATCAAAGAAAATAAATCTAAAAAATATCCTGGCACAAAACATCCAGGATCCTTGACACTATGAAAAGACAAAACCTAAGAAGCATAAAAATAAAAGAATCTCACCTTTGAAAGACCTGAAATATATTATTCCCAAAATCATAGAACAAAATTTTGCTAACCTTAACAATGACATGAAACACAAATAAAAAATAATGTTTTACACCACACAATAGTCAAAACACTATACACATAGAACAAATGAAAACTGTTAAAAGCTGCAAGGGAGAAAGCTATATAACATATAAAAGCAGAATTATTATAATTATACCCAACTTCTCAATGGCCTGGAAAGATGTATTATGGACTTTATGAGACCACAGATGCCAGCAAAGACTACTATACACAGCAAAACTTTCAATCATCATTCATGAAGAAAGCAAGGTCTTTTATAACACAGTCAAATTTAAACAATATCTATTCATAAATACAGGCCTACAGAAGGGACTATGAAGAAAACTCTACCTACCCCCAAGGAGGCTAACTGGATCCTTCAAATCACAGTAAATGGATAATCTCAAACAAGCAAACCAAAAGAAAGAAACAACAGACAGACAGACAGACAGACAGACAGACACACACACACACACACACACACACACACACACATGCTCTACAATCAACACCACCACCAAAACAATAACAAAATAACAAGAATGAACAACTATTGGTCATTAATATCTCACAATATCAGTGGAATTAATTATCCAGTAAAAAGAAACACAAAAGAGAGAAAGCTTACAAATTCATAAAAACTAAATGAATACTGGGTCAAGACAGAAATAAAGAAATTAGACTTCCTAGAATTCAATGAAAATGAAGGCACAGCACACCCAATCTTATGGAACAAAATGAAATCCATACTAAGAGGAAATTTCAAGTACTAAGGGACTTCATAAAGAAATTGGAAAGGTCTCATACTAGCTACTTATCAGCACACCTGCAAGCCAGAAAAAAAGGAAATAAAGACACTCAAGAGGAGTAGACTGGAGAAAATCATAAAACTCTGTGCTAAAAATCAATAAAATAGAAACAAAGAGAATAATACAAAGAATCAATGAATTGAACATTTGTTCTTTGAAAAAAATCAACAAGATACACAAATCTTTTTCCAAACTCTCATAAAGGCAGAGAAAGAATATCCAAGTTAACAAAATCAGAAATGAAAAGGGGAACATAACAACAGATACTAAGGAAATCCAAAGAATCATTAAGTCTTACCTCAAAAATATGTAATCTACAAAATTAGAGAATATAAATGAAACACATACTTTGATTGATAGATGACACTTACAAAAGTTAAAATCAATATCAAGTAAACAACTTAAATGACTTATAACCCCTAAAGAAATATAAGAAGTCATTAAAAGTCTCTCAAACAAAAAGCCCTGAGCTAAATGGTTTTAGCATAGAATACTACCAGACTTCCAAAGAAGGGCTAATAAAAGTACTACTCTAACTATTTCACAAAATAGAAACAGAAGGGACAATGCCAAACTCATTCCATGAAGCCACAGTAACCTGATAGCTAAACCATATAAAGACTCAGTAAAGACAGAAAAATTTAAACCAATCTACATAATGAACATTGATACAAAAATACTCAAGAAAATACTCACAAACTGAATCCAAGAATACATCAAAAATATCAACCAGCATGATAAAGTAGGGTTTATTACAGAGATGCAGGGATTCTTCAAAACATGAAAATCTGTCAATAAAGTTCACCATATAAAGACACTAAAAGAAAAACACCACACGATCATCTCCTTATATGGTGAAAATGCTCTTGAGAACAACCCAACACCTCTTTATGTTAAAAGTCTTGAAGATATCATGGATACAAAGTACATACCTAAACACAATAAATGCAATACACAGCAAACAAGAGCCCAACTGTAACTAGGCAAGACCTGCAATGAAGGGATGGGAACCCCAACCCACCCACAAAAAAATTTTATCCCTCAATTTTCCCTGCTTACACCATGTACATAGATAAAGATGGAACAGAATTTGAGGAAAGGGCTAACCAATGACTGGCCCAACTTCAGACCCATACCTGACACAATGATATCCTGATATACTGGCATAACTGTCCTCTGAGAGGCTTCACTCAGCAACTGCTGGAAATGGATGTAGAGACCCAAAGCCAAGCATTGGGTGCAGCTCAGAAAATCTTTTGGAAGAAAGCGAGGATGGACTGAAGGAACCAGGTATGTCAAAAATACAATAAAAAGTATACAGAATCAACTACCTGGCCCTACAGATACTCAATCAACAAGCAAAGAGCATGCCTGGAGTATTATTATGCCCCTTACCATATATAGCAAAGATGTAGTGTGATATTCACATACAGCCCCTAATAACTGGAGCAGGGCCTATCTCTAACTCTGTTGTCCACCTTTGTAAACTTTTCTCATAATTGGGCTGCCTTGTCTAGCCTCAATAGGACATATGCCTAGTCCTACTCCAACTTGATGTGGCAAAGGGGGTTGATATCTATTGGAGGCTTCCAATCTCCTAGGAGAGAGGAAGGAGAAGAAGTGGGCAGGGGATGGAAGAGAGAGCGACTGGGAGATGAGGAGGCATGGGAAGCTGTGATCAGGATTCAAAGTAAACAAACAACAAGCAAATAAACAGAAAAACAATAATCTATAAAATTTGAAAACCTAAAAGAAAAGGGCAATTTCCTTGATAACACTTACAAAAGTCAAATCAAATTCAGATAAACAATTTAAATAGACCTATAACATATAAGAACATAGATGTAGTTATTAGCAGATTCCCAACAACAACAACAAAATGGTCAGGGCCAGTGGATTTAGCACAAAATCTACTGGTAGACTTCCAGAGAAGAGCTAATACCAATATTTATAAAATTATTCCACAAAATAGAAACAGAAGGACCTTTGCTAGATTCATTCTACAGGGCCACAGTCATGCTGATACCGAAAACATGCAAAGACTCAACAAGAAAATTACAGACCTATTTTCCTTATGAACATTGATGTAAGTACTCAAGAAAAAATCTTGCAAACCAAATATGAGAAAGCATCAAAAAGATCCTCCAGTGTAATCAGACCATCCCTGAGATGCAGGGATGCTTCAATATAGAAAATCTGTCAATATAATCTAACATATTAAGAAAATTAAACAACAACAGTAAAAAAAAAAAACCCACAACACATGATCATCTCATTAGATACTGAAAAGCCTTTGATAAATTCCAACACCCCTTCAATAAGGCAACTGAAGGAGTTCAAATAGGGACAAAAATCGGAAAGGAAGAATTCAAAGCATTGTTATTTGTAGATGATATGATAGGATGCATAAGTGACCCCCAAAATATCTATCATAGATTTCCTTCAGCTCATAAACAACTTCAGCATAGTAGCTGCATACAAGATTAACTTAAAAAATAGTACCCCTTCTTTACAAATGGCAAAGGCAATGAGAAAGAAATCAGGGAAATAACACCCTTTACAATAGCCATAAATAATATAAAATATCTTAGAATAACTTTAATCAAGAAGCGAAAAACCTGTATGACAAGAACTTTAATTTTTTGAAGAAAGAAATTGAAGAAGATATCAGAAGAAGGAGAGATCTCATGGATGAGCATCAGCGGTTTGGGCCTGAGACCCTGGTTGGACTCAGTGCTAATTGGATGAGTGCGTGTTTTAGGCACGGAGACCTGTTTGGGTCCAGAGAAGCAAACTGGACTCAAGGTTCATGTTGGGTCCATAAATACTAACTGGACTCAGTGTGTATGCAGTTTGGGCCCTGTGACACTAACCTGGACTCTATGAATGGACTGGGTCTCAAAACACCACCAGGAACCACAGACCATCAGAGAATCAGAGCTCCAGGACTAGGGAAGTCTCGGGGAGACAGGGAGTGTAGTGGCCATCAGACCTTGGCTGCACATCCTACTTCAGTCCCTGGAGAGCTCTGATGCCACAAGGGGACCGAGAAGGCTGTGGACAATTTGGCCTGACCAAGTGCACATTCTGAGACGCAGGACAATTACAGGACCCACAGTACAGGGGAGCTGGGGATTACTGGCTGTGAGAGACTCAAACTACAGGGCTGGCATCCTGCCATTCAGACCATAGAAGCATCAGAGTTTCCAGCCTAGGGAAATTGTGAGAAAACAGGTGAATCTATCCTCAAACTCTCTCCACCCAACTCCAGAAGCTACCTCCCAAAATCAGAGATGGCAAGATGACTGAAGGACAGCTTAAAATCATATGCAACAAAACAAAATGAAATGAAATGAAACAATGTGGTACCTCTAGATCCCAGCTATCCTAAAGAAAACAACCCAGACAACTCAAACACAATTGAAATACAAGAAAATGACCTCAAATCCTTAGTAATGAGGATTATAGGGGAGGAAACAAATAAAATTCATAATCAAATGAAGGAAGATGAGCCAACCAGGTGGAAGACATAGAAGTGGACTATAGAGAGGCACTAGAAATAATTAAGGAAAATACAAACAACCAGATAAAAGAAATCAATAAAACTATTCAAGCTCTAAAGGCCTATACAGACGCAATGGAAGAAACCCAGGAATATACAAACAATCAGATAAACAAAATCAATAAAACAGTTCAAGATCTGAAAATGAAAATGGACTCAATTATAAACACACAGAAAGAAGAAAGATGGGAATGTGAGAGCTCAGAGAGGAAGGCGAGCAACACAGATGCAAGCCTGTCTAACAGAATCCAAGAGATGGAGGAACGAATCTCAGGTCTAGAAGACACAATCGTTAATCTTGAAGCAACCATTAAAGAATATGCTAAATGTGGAAAGATCCTGACACAAAACATCCAAGAAATCAAGGAAACCATGAAAAGAAGAACTCTGAGGATAATAGGTATTGAGGAGAGAGAAGATGCCAGACTCCAAGGCCCAGAAATTATTCTCAACAAAATCATAGAAGAAAACTTTCCCAATCTAAAGAAAGCCTTTAAACATACAAGAGGCCTACAGAACACCAAATAGAATAGACCAGAAAAGAAAAACAGACTGTCACATTATAATCAAAACACAAAATATACAGAACAAAGAAAAAATATTAAAAGCTGCAAGGGAAAAGGGCCAAATGACATTTAATGGTAAACTTATCAGAATTACACCCGACTTCTCAGCACAGACCATAAAAGCCAGAAGGGCCTGGACAGAGATTCTGCAAACCCTAAGAGACCACACATGCCAGGCCAGACTACTTTACCCAGCAAAACTATCAATATCCACTGATGGAGAAAACAAAATATTCCATGACAAACACAAATTCAAACAGTACCTATCCACAAATCCAGCTTTACCAAAGGTACTAGAAGGAAAACTCCATCCCAAAGGGACAAGCTACAACCAAAACTACTCAGGAAATAGATAACTATACCATGGCAAAAACACAAATATACAAATGCTCGACTGGAACCAACATCAAAATTAAGACTCTTAACAGTCACTGATCATTAATATCTCTCAACATCAATGGTCTCCATTCTCCAATAAAAAGACACAGACTAACTGAATGGATTCATAATCAAGATCCGACATTCTTCTGCATTCATGAAACACATTTCACCCATAAAGATAGACATTACCTCAGGGTAAAAGGCTGGAAAAAATATACCAAACAAATGGTCACAATTAGCAAGCTAGTGTAACCATTTTAATATCTAACAAAATAGACTTTTAACTAAAATTAATCAAAAGGGATGAGAGAGGACACTTCATATTCATTAAAAGTAAAGTCAACCAAGATGACATCACAATTCTGAACATTTATGCTCCCAATACAACGGCACCCACAGTTGTAAAAGATTTGCTAATGAAGCTTAAACCACACATTGACCCACATACAATAATAGTAGGTGACTTTAACACCCCACTCTCACTGAAGGATAGGTCATTGAAACAAAAACTAAGCCAAGAAATAACATCATTAACCAATGTCATGAATCAAATGGATCTAACAGATATCTACAGAACCTTTCACCCAAACAAAAAGGAATATACCTTCTTCTCTGCACCCCGTGGAATCTTCTCCAAAATTGATCACATAGTTGGTCACAAGGCAAGCCTCAACAGGTACAAGAGGATTGAGATAATACCCTGTATCCTATCAGATCACCATGGTCTTAGGCTGCAATTCAACAACAACAGAAATAACAAAAAGACTACATTTTCATGGAAAATAAACAACTATACTTAATGACAACTGGGTCAGGGAAGAAATAAAGAAAGTAATTGAAGACTTCCTGAAATTCAATGAAAAGGAAGGAACAACATACCCAAGTTTGTGGGATCCATTGAAAGCAGTGCTAAGAGGAAAATTCATAGCACTAAGTGACTTTAAAAAGAAATGGGAAACATCCCACATGAGCAAGTTAATGACACAGCTGGAAGCCCTAGAAAGAAAAGAAGCAGAAACACCCAAGAGGCGTAGATGTCTGGAAATAATCAAACTCAGGGCTGAAATTAATTAATTAGAAACAAAAAGAACATTCCAAAGAATCAACAAAACCAAGAGCTGGTTCTTTGAGAAAATCAACAAGATAGACAAACCCTTAGCCAAACTAAGTAATAGGCAGAGAGACAGTATTGAAATCAACAAAATCAGAAATGAACAGGGAGACACTGAAGAAATACAAAGAATCATAAGATCCTACTTCAAAGGCATATATGCCACAACATTTGAAAATCTAAGGTAAATAGATGAATTTTTGATCAATTCCACGAAGAACAGATAAACAAGCTAAATAATCCTATTTCCCCTCTAGAAATAGTAGCAATCATTGATAGTCTCCCAAAAAAAAAAACAAACAAAAAAACAAAAAAACAGGGCCAGATGGTTTCAGTGCAGAATTCTACCAGACCTTCGAGGATGTGCCAATACTGATACTCTTGATGACACATTACCAAATTCATTCTATGAGGCCATAGTCACATTGATACCTAAACCTCACAAAGACCCAACAAAGAAAGAGAATTTCAGACCAATTTCTCTTATGAACATCAATGCAAAAATACTAAATAATATACTTGCAGAATGAATACAAGAACACATCACAGATATCATTCATCATGACCAAGTAGGCTTCATTCCAGGCATGCAGCGATGGTTTACTATATGAAAATCAATCAATGTAATCCACCATGTAAACAAACTGAAAATAAAAAACTACATGATCATCTCCTTAGATGCAATGAAAGCATTTGATAAAATCCAACACCCATTCATGTTTAAAGTTCTTTAGAGACCAGGGATTCAAGGCACATACCAAAACATAATAAAGGCTATATACAGCAAGCCAATAGCCAAAATCAAAGTAAATGGTGAGATACTCAAAGAAATTCCTCAAAATCAGGAACAAAGCAAGGCTGTCCACTCTCTCCATATCTATTCAATATAGTACTAGAAGTTCTATCAAGAGCAATAGGACAACAAAAGGAGATCAAGGGGATCCAAACGGGAAAGGAGGAAGTCAAATTCTCCCTATTTGTTCATGATAGGATAGTGTATATAAGCAATCCCCGAAATTCCTCCAGAGAACTCCTACAACTGATAAACACCTTCAGCAAATTGGCTGGATACAAAATTAACTCAAAAGTCAGTAGCCTTCCTATGTCCAAATGACAATCATGCAGAGGAAGACATTAGGAAAACTACACCCTTCATGTTAGCCACAAGCAATATAAAATATTTAGGAGTCACTCTAATGAAGCAAGTGAAGGATTTGTTTGAAAAAAATTTCAAAACTCTGAAGAAAGAGATTGAAGATGACATGAGAAGATGGAATGATCTTCCTTGCTCATTGATTGGGATAATCAACATGGTAAATGGCCATCCTACCAAAAGCAATCTACAAATTCAATGCAATCCCTATCAAAATACCTACACAATTTTTTAAAAGACATTGAAAGTTCAATTCTGAAGTTTATATGGAAAAACTAAAACCCAGAATAGCTAAAACAATCTTGTACAATAAAAGGTGCTCCGGAGGAATCTCCATACCTGATCTCAAGCTGTACTATAGAGCAACAGTAATTAAAACAGCATGGTACTGGCACAGCAAAATACTGGTTGATCAGTGGAATCAAATCGAAGACTGAAAAATGAATCCACACACATATAGTCACATGATTTTTGACAAAGAAGCCAAATCTATTCAATGGAAAAAGGATAGCTTATTCAACAAATGGTGATGGTCTAACTGGATGTCTATGTGTAAAAAAAATGCATTTAGACCCATATTTGTCACCATGCACAAAACGCAAGTCCAAGTGGATCAAAGACCTCAACATAAAACCAGAGACACTAAACTGGTTAGAAGAAAAAGTGGGGAAGAGCCTGGAACACATTAGCACAGGAAACAACTACCTGAACAGAACACCAACAGCCCAGACCTCAAGGTCAACAATTAATAAATGGAACCGCATGAGGCTGAGAAGCTCTGTAAAGCAGGAGACACTGTAAACAGAACAAAGCGACTGCCTACATGCTGGGAGAAGATCTTCACCAACCCTACATCTGAAAAAGGTCTAATATCCAAAATATATAAAGAATCAAAAAATTAAACATCACCAAACTAAATAACCCAATTGAGAAATGGAGCTCATAACTAAACAGAGAATTCTCAGCATTGCATGGCCGAGAAACACTTAAAGAAATGCTCAATGTCTTTAATCATCAGGGAAATGCAAATCAAAACAACTTTGAGATTCCATCTTACACCCATCAGAATGGCTAAGATAAAAAAAAAAAAAAAAAAAAAAAAACTCAAGTGACACCACATGCTGGTGAGGATGTGTAGAGAAAGGAACACTCCTTCATTGCTTGTGGGAATGCAAACTAGTACAGTCACTTTGGAAATCTATCTTGTGCTATCTCAGAAAACCGGGAATAAGGCTTCCTGAAGAACCAGGTATTCCACTCCTTGGAATATACCCAGAAGATGCTCCACCATACAACAAGAACATTTGTTCAACCATGTTCATAGCAGCCTTATTCATTATAGCCAGAACATGAAAACAGCCTAAGTGTCCCTCAGTAGAAGAATGGATAAAGAAACTGTGGTTCATTTACCCTATAGAATACTACTCAGGTATTGAAAACAAGGAATTACCAAATTTGTGGACAAATGGATTGAACTAGAAATGATAATAATTAGTGAGTTAACTCAGAAGCAGAGAGTCAAATGGTATATACTCACTTATATCTGGACACTAGCCCAAGGTGCATGTCTTATGAAAGTCTTCACTTACCAGGAAAGTGGGTCAGAGGGGAAGATTTTCTATTGGGACACTAGGTGAGAGAAGCATGGGAGAATGGGGAAATAGAAGGATTCAGAGGGTCCTAGAAACCTACAAGAAGAACATTATGATGAGCAGATCTGGGCCCAGGGGTCCTGCTCAAACTATGGTACAAGCCAAGAACAATACATGCAGTAAACTTTGAACCCCTACCAAGAACTAGCCAATGGACAGGACATTCTCTACAGTTGAGGGGAGAGTTGGGACTGACTTTCACATGAACTCTGGTGCCCCATATTTGGCCATGCCCCCTGGATAGGGAGGCCTGGTGGCACACAGAGGAGGGATAGGAGGCTACCAAGAAGAGACTTGATACCTTATGAGCATATACAGGGGAAGGAGGTCCCCCTCAGTCACAGTCATAGGGGAGGGGAGTTAGAGGAAAATGGGAAGGAGGGAGGAATGGAAAGACACAAGGAATGGGATAACAATTTAGATATAATATGAATAAATTAATAAAATATATTTAAAAATTAAATTAAATTAAAGCAGAATCCTAGTTACATAATTTAAAAAAAAAAAAAAAAAAAAAAAAAAGAACCCAAAATCTGGGTTTGATGAGAGTTGCAAGCGAATGGCAGCCAGTGGTTCCATGGCTGGAACCTTCATCTTTAGCTATCCTTCATTGTTGGGCTTGGTTAGGATAAGACAAAAAGGCTTTGAATTTTTCACTACCTGTTGAAGAGTACAGGTGATGGTGAGGTTCTGGGACAACCTAAGAAAATTATAACAGTAAGACCCAGCTCTACAAGTAATTTATGTGCCCTGCACATCTGCTAGGTCTTCTCAAGTAACTTCATTATTGTTAGGAGATACAGTTAATTATCATGCATTAAGTATAGCTAGTCAGTACCTAAATAATCATGACTGTTGGGTAAAATTTTTTCTTTTATTTCTATAAAAGGAATTCTCAAAATCACACAGCAGGGAAGAAAATAATAAAGAGCCTGGACTGTGAATTAGAGTGAATTTATATCAGTGAAGCTGGGATGTTGAGATTATAAAATGGTAAATCTAGATGTGAGTTTTACATGGAAGGAAATCTAAAAGTGCCCATTTGTTTTGGTGAATTATGCATTAGAGATAGTGATTTCTGGTATACTCAGCATGATGATCATTGCTAAGGGGATGCTCCAGATTTAACTGCACTATTAGGTAAGACAAATTGCACACACAAGGACAATTATATAAGCCCCATCCTGCCAAGCTCAATTCTCTCTTTTAATAGGTTTGGTTAAAGTGTAAAGAGAATATCCATTTCACTTGTAGTTATACACAAGTTTGTCATGCCCTGGCATTACTTTAAGCAGTAAATCTGTAGTATTCCTTGCCAGTGTAATGCATACGCTTTTCTTTTCCTCACGTTTATCTTTGAGATGTTTTTGTATTTTAACTAGATAAACCATCTTAATAAAGAAATGGATGTTAGAGCCAAAAGCTGAAGGGGTACTAGTTGTCTTTTCCTTATCCTTCAAGCCTGGCAGTGCTCAGAAGTACCCTTGAGTTTAACATTTCTTGTGATGGTTGTGTACCATTTTTCCTAACATGAATCTTATCACAGATATGCACCCTGAATATAAAATTAATCTACTTTTTGGATGTAATTAGCAACACACTCATCTTTCTTAAAGGAGGATAAAACTCTTGAATCAGTGAAACAGCTTAATTAATGTTTAAACAAAAATCAGACTCCCTCAGAAAAAGAATAATTTTCATTTCCATTTCTGGATGCCTGTCTCCCATAAATAATTTTCAGGTTTTTGTGCTGTCTGTTCTAAGACCAGATAAGTTGTACTATGTAATTTGATAGATCCAAGTTTAATAAATACAGAAGGAAAGTTATGGAGCCTGTTACACAAAGCCTGACATGATTTGGAAATATACTTCCATGAAGCAACACATCACTGGGACTGAAGGAACATGTAAGCCAATAACATCCTTACAGGAAAGCGAACTTGTCAGAAACCTAAATTCAGTTTGTTGTCAGTGCTTGTGACTCAGGAGAGCTCTTAAACTCATTTCACCAGGAGACATTGTTTAAACATAATTCAGTTTGGAAAATCTAAAATCATAGAACTCCTTCAGGCACGTTTTTTAACCTCTGTAGTTGTAAATGTGGTTGCACATACCCATTGAAATATATAAAGGTCTTTCTTGGAGTACATATGCATGAATGTTTTTTAAAACTTTAATTAAATATTCTAGTTTAAATGAAAAATTTAAATTTATAAATTTCAATTTCCATGCATGTTTCTTTGTATAGCAAGTTCTTCGTAATAATTCACTAAATGTTAATGCATTTTCTCCTAGTTTCCCCCATTTCTAAAAAAGAAATAAAAATAACATCATTTATATTGAGAAATTGAGAAACAATATTTTATTAAAATTATTTTGCAAGGTTATTTATTAATATTAGATTTTAAAATATTGACCTAGTAATTGATAGTGATACCAGCATATTGATCACCAAAAATAACTTTAATAATTGGTCACTATTTGATATTTAATATGGAACTATATTAGCTCTTAATATATATTCACAATATCAATAGGATTCATCAAAATGAAGAAAGCTACATGAATATAAATGAAAAACATATCTCTCCTTATACTTTTAAATGGATTTTTGTAATTAATTGATATTTACAACTTTGTCTATCAATTACATTTTTAAGTGTTTTACAATTATTTTAAAATTTTTTACAGATTTTTGTTATTTGAAAAGATATGTTTTGATATTGAAGAAAGATATAATTTATTAGAAATATAGGGATTTAGAATATTGAGATTATTAAAAATTAATTACTTAAATATATATTACAATTATATATCAATCCAATCTGTCTCATGTCGGATATGATACCCGCCTTTTCATAGATGAATTTTAAGATTAAATATACTTTAGAATTCACTAAAATCCTTTGGACTAAGTGCAATTCAAATACATATTAGACAAGGTAAAATGATATATAAGAACAAATATATATGCTAAAATTAATGTATTTTAAACTTACATTAGTGATATGTGAATTAAAAAACAACCATTTAAAATTTTATTAAAATGTCTTTAATAATCAAGATAATGACTTCCTATATTAAACTTTCTAAATTAGTTAAAATGATGTTCAGAAACAAAGACTTCAGCACCGTGTCCTTCCTAAGGGCACACCCAAGGATTTCCTAGACATCTCATGCATGATCATAGTTTAATGATGATTACTTAGAGAGCTTTAAACTTAAAGTTAAGATAAAGTTCATCATCAATATCCTCATTTCGTTAGTTACATAGGTGGAGGTAATGAAGACCCAGAGCCTATGTGTAGGTTCAGTATAAGTAACAATTGAGTTCTGCAAGATTATCTGTTGCTTGAAACACTGCTGACTTTCATAATTCAATGTCTTGGCAGCAATACTGTAGACGTGGGCATTTTCTTGTGAGGTTATTCTTATTAAAATTAAAGTCATTTGAGGTCAGAGAATATGGTTCCAGAGCCCATAGAAGCTCAAACAGAACTTGAGAAAAGAATGAAAAACAGCTTTTATGTTCTCATTTGGAAGACATGCTGTGCCTTAGTCACCATTTGATTAGATTACTTCCTAGAATACATTTAATATAAGTGATAATAAGGAGAGTTTTGCATAATTGCTCTGTAAATCAGATTTATTAGTTAAACTCAAGAATATAGTTGAAAACTGAATTCTATAGAAATGCTGTCTTATTAACTTTTACTGGGGAATGTGAGTATATAAAATTAATCTTTAAATTATTCTTGTAATAACTTATTTTATATTAATAATCCTTAAATTAAAATATTCCCTAAGATAAAGATTAAAACCTGTTAAAGAAGCTTAAACTATATAATAGTATGTTAAATAAGAAAAAATGTATTTCAATTTTAAATACCATTCTTCATTTCTTGGCACTTGAATGAAATACTTTGATAAACTCATTTAAAAATCTATTTTTAAAGGCACTCTTAGACAAAGAACTTTGTAGAATTCTTACTGAATATGAACTGCCCATATATCTTAGTTTACTCTTTGGCAAGATAATGACAAAGAAAAATAATAATAAATAATCCCAAAGAGGGAAGAGATCTATGCAGATAAAACAAAAAGATGATGAATAGATAAATGATAGGTAAATAGATACCTGATAGATAAATCACATGGGTAGAAAGTAGGTTAATGGATGGAGAGATACAAAGGAACATTTATATAAAATGCTAATAGTTAAGTTATGCATTGCAAGGGTTGGGAGGTTTCAACAGAGTCAGACTCATGTTTCTCTATAAAATGTATCAATCCATTAACCTACCCCCTACTCTCATATGTGTTATTCAGATTCCAATGACAGGTATTTTGAAATGTGTAGAGCATTTGTCACATATAGCATCTATTGTACATAAGACAAGAGATTTCAGGAGTCATGTTTATTTCCCCAAAGGTAGAAAGCCAACCAAATGTCAATGATTCTATTTCTTAGTCTATTAGTCTATTAGTGTTCTTTTAGCAAAATAAAATATAATAAGATAAAACAAAAACTGTCACTTCCAAATTGGACAAGGCAAAACAACAGAGGAAAAATATCCCCAAGAAAAAGCACAAGAATAAGAGAACTACTCATTTGCACACTCAGGAATCACAGAGAAAACTAAACTGAAATCTCTACTATATAGGCAGAGGACCTGGTGCAGAGCCATGTAGGCACCGTTTGCTGCTTCATTATCTCTGATGCCATATAGCTTTGCTTAGTTGATTAAGAGAGCCTTGTGTTCCTGGGTCCTCCAGCCCTTCTGGCTCTTAAACTCATTTCACCCCCTCTTCTACAGGGTTCTGTGAGATCTAAGGAGAGGGATTTGATGGTTACTTCCTATTTATAACTGCGTTTTCCTCTACGTAATGTCTGGTTGTGAATCTCTGTATTTGTTCCCATATAATGATAATTAACAAGTATTTGGGATTATGCAGAGGACGTAGCTAGATAAAATTATTAGAAGCAGATGAGATGGGATTGGGGCAGGGTATGGAATACCTGCCATAAAATGAGAGGTAGTTTAGGGGATTAATATCTGCCCTACCCCAGGTTGACCAAGGCCATTTTAAAATATAACAGGTGTCTGTATTTCATTGATTGCCAGCAGTTTAGTGCTTTAGAAAATATTGTCATAATAATAATTATAGGACTAATAACAAACATTTATTAGGACCTACTGCTAAATTAACCACAACACCAGTCCATTTGTATTTGAGAGTCTTGGAGTAAGCATTCCACTATCCTATCCTATCCTAGTGAATTGTAGCATAGTGTACAAAGTTTCCTAAATAATTTTCTTATCATACGTTACATTTGTCAACCTAAAGACAGGTTTTTAGACCCTAAACAACTAAAGTTTAATTGTAGTAATACTATGGCTATCTAATCTTCAACCCCACCAGAGACTTAAGAAGGAAAGATTATCTAATATGTAAGATGTGCAGGCAAGCAGCTTCCAAAGTATAGACATGACAGAGTGTTGATTGCCTGGACAGTCAACAAAGGTTTTTCTGTATCATTGAGGGAAAGAATTTATTCAGCCTTCTGGCTAAGAATAACTGACAGACTTTTATGTAAAGCAGGAATTTTGATTTTTTTAAAACACATTTTTATTGAAAGATAAAATAATTCATATTACATCTCATTTTCTATTCCATCCCATACATCCTCCCATTCCTCCCTCCCTCCCACTTTCACCCCAATCCCCCTTCCCTATGACTGTGACCAAGGGGGACCTCCTCCCCCTGAATATGGTGCTAGGGTATCAAGTCTCTTCTTGGTAGTCTGCTATCCTTCCTCCGAGTGCAATTGGGCCTCCCCAACAAAGGGACATGGCCAAATATGGGGCACCAGAGATCCTGTGAAAGTCAGTCCCCAGTCTCCACTTAACTGTGGAGAATGTTCTGTCCCTTGGTTAGATCTGGGTAGGGGTTTGATGATGGTTGCATGTTTTGTCCTTGGTTGGTGCCTTTGATCAAGCAGAACCCCTGGGCTCAGATCCACCCATCATAATGTTCCTCTTGTAGGTTTCTAGGACCCCCTGGATCCACTTACTTCCCTATCCCCTATATTTTTCTCACCTGAAGGACTGGCCTTCCTAGTATCAGAAAAGTAGGACAGTTAATTTTCCAATGTCATGCTTGTTCACAGTCAGGGCAGTAAGCCTGCTATCAGAAGTAGAGATAGAAATATATAAGGAAGAAAGAACAAAAAGTGGATTAGTAAAACCACTCCCCACCTTAATGTCTTAATTGTCATTCACAAGGTACTTTTAATTCACTGGTCTAGAATTTTGTGTATAGATGCAAAATAACTTTAATTTTAGATACAGTGATATAGAATTCAAATGTAAGAATTCTTCACACATATTATATATATTTCTATCCTAATATGTAGTATTGTACCCATATAATTCAACTATAATATTAGGTTTACTTCTTGTACTTTAAAAGTGCTGCTGTATGCTATTTAGGATAAATAAGTTATACAAGTTAAATGTTAGTCAAATCATGGCCATATCAATTACTAATCTATTTTTATCACAAGAATATAAATCTTAGGTTCAACAGTATCTTAGGTTCAACAGATAGATTCTGTAGAAAGTTAAGGCAAAATAGATAAGGTCTTCAAAAACCTCAGAGACATACACATATGGCATTTATTAATTTTTAAAAATTATTTTAAAGATTCACTGACAATGAGACAGCTAACTCCTCGCAACACCGAGGCTGGCTCAAAGAAGATGATGAGCATCAAGGAACCTGCTCATGGAGATGGCATCAAATGTGGCAAACAAACCACTCAGCAAAATGTCCTCATTTCTACCACAGAAAGAATTTTGCCTAAAACGGGACAAGCTTGGTTGCAGCAGAGTCAACAGCCAAACTTCAACAAGACAAGGTAAGTAATTCCTCAATAATTCCTGCCTCACAAACATGTCTGTCAGATATATTGAGCCTGAAGGCTTATGATGATGCCCCAACATTATGGAGTTTTGGGTGATTGGTAAGGTGGCAAAGTGTCTCTGTAATATTCTCATTTGGAAAGCTCCTAACCTGTACTCCTGGTGTACTCAGGTAATCAACGTTATTCTGTCTCAAATCTTTCATAGGCTTGAAGACCAGATAGTTTAGTTTCACAATAAAGCTTAGTTGTTTGAGGGTTAAGAAGTTTTTAGGTCTAGACAGATGTTTTAAGTTGATAATAATGAGATATGATAAATATTGATTTACATTCAGAATTTTAGATGCACCAAGATAGGAAAGATGGTTTCTTCAAGGCCATACAAATGGCCAAAACACTAAGAATGTAACATTTATATAATTTCTGATTGGGTCATGGTTCTTTTTGCTATAGGTAGATCTTTTATATGTGTGTAATGATATAAATGTATATGTAAAATATATTTAATAAAAAAATGAAAAAAAGAACAGTTTTCTTGATCCAAAGGTAAATTTGCTACATGTGTTTCTTTGATTCCCATTATTTTCATCAAAGAAGATTGGAGGTGCTACCAAGAGCAGACGTGTCTCTCTGTCAGAAAAGTCCTTTATTATTAAATAACATATTCTATAGATATTTCAAGTGTTTGAAAACCATCTATTTATTAACTATAGCACACAGTCATATCTAACTACCTATGTATTCATCGTCTATCTATCTATAAATAGAAATAGTTTGTTTTTAGCTATATATTATCTGCCAAATATTGAGAACATATACAAGAGACTTAGAAAAGCTTATTTAGATAATTAGCTAAACTAGTATCTAAGAAGACTACAATTACGATTTATAGCTGACTAACTACTAACTTGCATATCTAACCATCCTGAACAGTTTGCAACCATAAGCTTTCATAAAACTAGAACTTTACATCAGATTTTCATATGAGTTGCATATTCATAGTACATTAAGTGAAAGTTAAACAAAATAATCTTAAATTCCTAACAATACACAATACCAATGTAAAATATTTGAGGCTACTAGATTCAACAATCTACCTTTTATCATATACTTCTATAGCCCCCCTTTTATCATTCCCCTCTTTCTTGTTTTCCTATAACACTAGATAGGATAGAAAAATAAGGGAGAAAGAAGGATACAGGGGAGAAAGGAAGAAATCCCTAAATTTAACTTTTAGTAATTTATAACCAAACCCCCTTGGCAATAACAAACTTTGGTAACCCACTACCAACACCCATCCTACCTATTGGGAATGTGGGCATTGTGTTCTTAAAATTACTTTTTTGTTTTGGGGAGTAAAACATCTTTTGAGTGTACTTAGAAAATTAGGATATTGACCAAGTGCTCTGAAATGTAGCTGTATCTTTTTCTGTCTAGTATCTGTGGTATTGATCTTTTTGGCTTGCCATTTTTGAAGAAGATATGCATACAAATTTTTGAGGAAACAATAGCTGAGGCAGTCTGTGAATCTGAACATCTGAGATACTTGGTTTGTTTTCACTATTGTCTGTTTTTTCCCTAAAAATAAACAAACTTTAAAAGTATTAGGTACATTTCTACACTTATATCTATGAAATGTGAAAAATGCAGAAATCAGCTAAGAATAAATTTCTGTCCTATTTTTTGAGAAGGCGTTAAGACATCCATCAACTCTATAAGTCTGTTTGAACTATAATATTCATGTTATATGAAAGGATGAATGAATCATCATGAGGACCATGTAGTCTATAAGATTCCCTTGCTATTGGAAGACATTCATGTTTCAGATAATAGGAGGTCTTCTCTGATCAGATTTAATCTTTATGAGTTTTGTTGGTAACCATATTTTTCACACCCTGTAGATCCATAACCATAATCACGTCCCATCTCCAAACTATTGCAGGTTTTCATGCCAATGTCAACAGATCCTTATAGTATATTGGTTGCCCTATTTCCTCAGGTTTTTTGTTTGTTTGTTTGTTTTGATAACCCAAAGCCTCTCAGCTGCTCGTGTTACATTTTCATCAACATTAAGGAGAATTTAGCATCAAAAAAGCATTAGTAAATCTGTCTTTACCCTTTTTGTTTAATAAGCATCTCTTTTAAGGTACTTTTGATGTACTTTATATTGTAATATGCCAAAATTTTCATCTTATTTAATGCATATGTGAGAGCATTGTCTGTCTTAATTTGTGCAGGTATTCCCATAATTGTCATTATTTCCAATAAAAGTGTAATTACACAATCAGCCTTTTCAGACCTTAAAACAGTTGCTCATTGAAACCCTAAGTATGTATCACTGGTATGATGTACATACCATTGTTTTCCAAACTGCAATATGAAACACATTCACCTGCCCGATTTCATTCCTTTTGATACATATAGGTTGCTTCCTGTAGGAAATGGAGTTTAGTTGTACAGAGAACACATATGGCAATTTTTTAACTTTTTCTTTGGTTTGTTGCCAAGTGATGGAGATTTTTTTTATGGTTAACATGATGTTTTTCATGAAATTTTGAGGGTGCTACCACATTTCCTGTTAGTAATTGGTCAATTTTTTCATTTCCTTGTGCCAATGTACCAGGTAAACCTGTATGTATGTATGTATGTATGTATGTATGTATGTATGTATGTATGCTAAACTGTTACCACCCTCCATTTTCCTGATTTTTTATTATAACAAACATAAGGGAATTCCATGGCATGGTAGGCTTTTCTATATGATGAGCCTCCAGCTGTTCTTGTACAAGTTGTTCAAGCACCTGAAATTTTTCTTTGGTATGGACCACTGCTCTTGATGCACAGGACTGTCATCCTTTATAAATTTGGAAACTCAGTGCCTGTGAAGTTCTGTGTTTGGACAATGAGCACATCTTGTCATTGTTCAATACTTTCTCCAAAACTTCTCCCATTTAGCCCCCAATTTATTTGTTGTCTGTTGAGTACCCCTTGTTGTAAAAGATCCCTTCCACATAAACTTATGGGTATGTCAGCCACATAGAGTCGCAACTTCCTTGTTTGCCCCTCTCTGTTCTAACACATTCAATCCATTGTACACTTTGTATTGTTTGAGATAATTTACCAATGTCATAAACTGTGTATAAACTTTCTGAAGTGGTCAATCTGGAGTACAAGACTTTTAAGAAAGGGTCATGACATACGCTTCTGTATCCACCAAGTTTTCTACTTCAACATCATTCATTTGTACAAGTAATTTGGGTCTCTGATCATTAACCATTGTTTTTTAGGACACACTTCTTCCAGTATTCCCAAATGCACCTGTTCTTTCTATTGGAGCAGCGTTGCCCTTGATGTAAGGAAACAGTAACAGCTGATCAATTCTATCCCTTGCATTAATTTGCTTTTCCTTTTTATTTACATATGCCATGATTTTAATTTCTTCCCTACAATCTCCATCTATAATATCTGGATGCACAACAAAGCCTTGAGAAGTTAAACCACTTCTTCTCATATGGTATTCATAAACACCAGTGGTTATTTCATACCATTCAACCTTTGGAGATAATGTAAGAGATTTATCTAAGGCTAGATCCAAACCCGTGCTGCCTTCAGTAACATGCATTAAATCAATACCTAGTTTCATATTCCTGCACAATTGTTACCTCCTGGCTGACAAAAGGAAGACTGATTGTATTGTTAGTTGTGGGTCCTCATGGTAATAGGCCCCTCCTTTTGTGTCTGGAAGGCAAAACATTACTATGTCTCTCTTGTGTTGGAAATCCCTATACCAATGCTTTCCCTTCCACAGTGGCTACAATACCATGGACGTCTTGGCATACCAGTACCACCATAGCCAGATTCTCTTTGTTATCTTCTATGAGCACCATTTTCTCTAGAGTTAATGCACCTCTTATTTTGAAGTCTGAATCTTTTCACCTTACTATTTCTTTGGAAAATGCCAAATTTACCACAATTAAAGCACCACGTGTTTTGATATCTGAGACCTCTAGCTACAGATTCTCCTATGATATTGTATTGCTGTTTTTTAGAGCCAATATTAGGTGTGTCTCTTGTCCATTTGTCTAATGGGGCTCCTGATACTTCTAATGGTCTAATTGCTCTCTTATATTCAATGTTTGAATTCTCATATACCATGATCAGTGTCAATGCCCATCTGGTGTCAGGGTCTGGTATGTCTCTATTTAGAACTAAAGCTAATCTCCGTAAGAATTCCATGAAGGCTTCTCTGGGGCCTTGAATTACCTTAGTAAATGAAGTAGTTATTTTACCAGGTTTCCAAACCATGTCCCAAGCATTTAAGGCTGCAACATGACATTGTTCAATTAGTACATCTTCAGATCAGATTTGTTCTTGTAAGTCAGCATTATGCCCTTGGCCAAGCAATGGATCTTTAACAACACTCGTTCCCTTTCTTATAGTTTGTTGTTCTATTTTCATGGCTTTGCTTCTCCACCATGATGACCACTGTAACTGTTGAGAAGCTTCTAAGACAGCTGACACCAGTCTATGTTGAGTAGCCTAGTTACTTAACACTTGTTCAACAAAAGATGAATGGATTCCATACCATCAATAAACTCTTTAAAATGCTTTAAATCTAGTATTTCTACTTGATGCCTTGCCATCTTATCATAAGACTCATCTCTATGATCAGTGAGAATATATCGCACAAAGACTGGAAAAGCTGATAGTGTTTTTGTAGTTCTAGAGAGTCCCTCGAGTGATGGGTGTACTTGCCTCCAATGCCCTTTAGCCTGTCAAGCTTCTCTCTCTTTCAGAAACAATTTGGGCTCTTTAGCTTCCTGTTCTTCTGTACGCCTTCCCACAATCAGGTGCTCTAACACCTGGCACATGGAACAGGGTGGGCTGGCACCAGCAGAGAACTCTCATTTTTACCTACCACTGAATCTGAACACCTTTTTCCCTCCATTTATCAGTGGACAAGGCAGGAGAGAAACATGTGTGCAGAAGTTGTCATTTTGCTGACACCCTCAAACAGTAGTATCTTTATATTTTTACGGCTTGAAGTTTCTTCTGCAGCATTAGAAATTAAGTTACCCATTTTACTCAAGCCACTGCTGGGTACCAGTGGTATGCTTTGAACCTTTTCAAACCTACTGTATTTGGGTTTCTCTAATGCTTATTCCTCTCTTTCAGCTCACATACACTATATAGGAGAGAAGAGAGGTTAACGTGAACAGGAGGGGTAGACCTTTTTCAACTCAGTTCCTTGGAGCTCTTCCACTTTTTGTTGTCAGGACTTAAGCACACGCATTAAACAGCAAACCAAACAATTCACCCAAGTTTACTGCAACTGCAGCAGCTGGAATCCAGAATAGCAGCCAGGATCTGTAACCTGAAAGCATTCTCTGCGGCATTTCTCTGTAGGAATGTCTCAACGTGGAACAATGAACAGTCAAATGCTGGGAGGCAGTGTTAAAACCAAAAAGCCAAGCTTACTGTTTTGGACATGTGTGTGTGTGTATATATATATATATATATATATATATATATATATATATATATGTGTGTGTGTGTGTGTGTGTGTGTGTGTGTGTGTGTGTGTGTGTACAAATATATATATATATTTGTTTGTACATATGTATATGTATATATATTTGTGTGTGTATGTGATTTTATATATATATATATATATATATATATATATATATATATATACATATATATATATATGTATGTATATGTGTGTGTCTGTGTGTCTCTGTGTGTGTATCCTCTCAGAGTCCGTACTCAGATGTTTATCATTTGGCAAAGATGACCATGCACCCATAAGAGGGAGTTTCTCTTCTAGTGGACACACAAGTGGACAAGAGTCTGTTTGTAGTGGACAAACATCACATTCTTACACAAATCTGTTTCACATTCCACACTTGGAATTAAACAGAAAACATTTTTACATCCACTACATGTATCCCAACAAATAGTCTGAGCTTTGCTGAGTAAAAAGAACTGGTCCAGCTATCTCTGAAGATTTGGACTGAAAACTTTGAGATTATGGAGACTCATATTATTAATTTGTCAACTGTAGCACTTGCTCAGTTTCCTAGATCATTGAAATTCTAACATTTACAGATACCTATGCATCCCCTGTTGATATAGAATTAAATCTTCCCGTGATGAGGACCACACATCTTAATTCTCAATGTCTGTCAATGTAGCTGTGTGGCTGAAATCAAGTTTATAGATCAATTCTAGAGAGTCTTTAAGAAGGTAGTCCTTAGTTTCTAAGCACCTTATAATCCAACTACCCATAGTGCATTTCAGGATGAGACTTGAGCCAAGTGACCCTTTCCTGTCAACCATGAGGGGCTGGCCAAAGTGAGGCATATGAGCATGTTACCTATTCAGACTCAGGGCTGTGATAACCTGCTAACTATCCATTTGCTACACTGATCTATATGTTGGAGGGATTCAGAACCAAATTGCTGATCAATGGATTACTTTGGGCTTATGCCAAGTAGTTGTATATCTGGGAAACATGGTGGATTCCTTTTTAGTAGTCTCATAAGTCCTCATATCTTATTTTATAGTGGTTAGACCACTTCTTAATTGACCTAGCAGTGAACAAGTGTTTGCCTTTCTGTAAAATGTGCTCTAGCATTTGCTGTTGGTTATTTGGTGATCTTAGCTATTCTGACTGAAATAAGATGAAATCTCAAAATAGCTTTAATTTACATTTCTCCAGTTATTAAAGGTACTGGACACTTTCTGAGACATCTCTTAGCTGTTTCATTAGTTTCATTATTCTTCGAGAAGTCTCTGTTTAGGTTCATCACCCACTTTCCAAATGGCTCATTTTTGTTTTGACTTTGTTTTTCAGGGTTCTTTTTGGATATTAACCCTCTGTTAAATTCTCTCCCCCTAGTATAAATAACACTAAGCATGTTTGAAAAATTCACCGGGAATCATATTATTCTATGTCTACTTAAAATTGCACATGCACACAGATTTCTATTAATTCAGTTTATAGTTTACTTTGCTGTGACGAATCCTTTTAATTTTATGAGGTCTTATTTGTCAATTCTTGACATTACTTCCTAAACAAATATAGTCCTATCCAAAATGTCCTTTCCTATATCTATATCTTGTATGGTACTGCCTATGTTCTCTTCTACATGATTTTGTGTTTCAGGTATCACATTAAGGCTTTGATCCATTTTGAATTGCTTTTTGCAGTAGAGACAAATATAGGCCTACTTTTATTCTTTCAGAGGTAGACACCCAGTTATTTCAGCACCATTTTTTGAAGATGATGTCTTTTCTCCAATATCTATGTTAGACTTTTTTTTTCATCAAAGGACTGTAATGAAATGCACTTTTGTTTGTGTTTTTAATTTTTTCCCATTAATCCACATGTCTATTTTATGGCAGTACTATAGTGTTTTTACCTCTATCTCTTTGTAATGTAGCTTAAAATCTAGAATGATAGTCTCTAAATAACTGGCTCATATCATTGCATATACGCTTGTATTTATACAGATATTATTTTCTATAATTATCTTTAAAATGCTTAGTCATTTGACTGTTAGCATTCTGTCACTTTTTCTTTATAGGATCATTTAAATGTTATAGATCTTATTTTAATACTTTTAACAAACACATTTAATTGTATTTCTTGCATATTCAAACATTTTCTACCCAAGACTGCTATCTGCAAAATCGTTGTTACTTGGATTTTATTTCTGTATTTTAAAAGACATTTATAAAGGAACCATATATGACAGATAATACCAACAGTATTAAAGTTACTATTAAGTATTACTAGAACCTTTTATTCATACATTTCTATTTTTTTTTATTTAAATTTCTTTCTTTGTTTCTTACAGAGAAAAAATCTTTGTGTACTTTCACTTTTTCAGAGAGAACTAAATATAAATTTTCTTCTCTTTTGACTTTATCCCATGGAGTGTAGAGGAATTTTAATTCTGAACATGGATACTCTGCAAGAGAGATCACAAACAAAGACTGTCTAGGTTTGTATGATCCAGGTGGAATACAAGCATGCTTTTAATCCAGTAGGCAGAGGCAAATAGATATGAGTTCAAGGCCAGTCTGGTATAGACCATGTTTCAGGTAAAGAAAAGCTTAGGTCCAGGCATGGTGGTGCATGCTTTTAATCCCAAACAATGAAGAGAAAGTTAGCTTGTAGATGGAAGCACACATGTTTGAAAGTGATGTCTAATTGAGTAGCAGAAAATGTGATGAATCAGAGAAAGATTTGATAGACTAGGATACAGGTAACTGTCAGGAGAAGAGAGAGGAAAGGGAAGCTATGTAAAGGTGCAATGGAGAGAGAAAGGAGGCAGTTTTGCTGGGATAGTTTTACAGACACATGTGAAGACAGACTGAGCTGGAGAGTGAGACAGAGCCAGATTAGAAAGTCTGCTGGACTTAGTTTGAAGCCAATCAGAGCATTTCAGGGGCAAAGAGAGAAAGCAGATTGAATAAGTCAGCTGAGAGAGTAGACTGAGCCAGAACAGATGAGTTGAACCAGCCACCCAAGGCCCAGAAAGAACAGGAAAGGGTGAGCTCATTAAACAGTTTTCAGCTCCTTTAACAATTAGAAGAAATGATGCCCTGGGTAGAGCTTCATTATAGCATTTCATTGTAGAGCACAGGCATATGGCTTTTTTTTTTTTTAAATACAAAGTGAAATATCAGTGAAACTTAAATCTACCCTTAAGTCTATTTATTGAAAAATTGAAGCAATGTAGATCCATTTTGCAAATTATTAGTGAAAGTCATCATTTTTACACTTACAAAACTTTTTCATATTCTCTATCTTCTGCTTTGAAAGTCAAATACACCTAACTAAATATCAGTAACCAACATAATAATTCATGAATCTATGTTTGTTATATGTTAAAATCTCTGATAGTATACTATGGCCATTTAGTTAAAAAAGAAACACTTTAAAATAATTGTCAAAAAATAATTATAATTCCCACATTCCTGATCACTGACTTCTTCATTTTATTTTTATCAAAATGTACTTATTCTGAAAATCAAAGTGATCTGGTATTACACTTGAAGATAGTGTTCTAAGGTTCAATCATCATCAAAATATAAAATGACTAACTTCCTTCTAAGTCATGGCAACTATGTTGATAACAGCCAGCAACTTCACCTAGGAATCTGTATATATTATTAATGTTAAGGCAGCCATTGAACCATCTCATAATGCAGGTACTACATTTATGTTGTTAGGTTTTCAGATGCTTACTAAAGTTTTAAAAATAATTATCTTGATGAATTAAAATTAAATTAAAAGGAAATGTGTCTAGACATAAATAAGGGCATATCACAGCTGCAATCATAATTTGTGCATATGAGGTCTAGAGGAGAATCAAAAGCTATGCATTTATGCATGACCAGAAAGAAAACTAGATCTTGCAATTTTATACTTAGGTAGCTTGCTGAAGTCTCATTGACATTTAGTAATTTCTAGTTGCAGTATTACAAACTATATCATCTGTAAATTAAAGATGAACACCATTTTGTCACAGGATTTAGATAATGACAGTTAAATATTTCACTTCTAATAAACTAGTCATTGCTATTAGCTAACAACTTTCCTAATTCAGATTTCTATATTCAACAATAATAAATACTAATAAAGTACAATAAGGGTCTCAGAATATATAATGTCACTGCTTTTGAAGGATGACTTATGTCTCTAATGATCACCTTGGCTCTTTTTAAATTAATTAAAAATATTAAAAATTTTACATATACATTTATATTTTTACACATATATACAATAAACTACCTATAGCAAGAAGAACAATGACACACTCAGGAATGATATAAATGTTACATTCTTAGTGTTTTGCCTATTTGTATTTGGCAGCCTTGAAGAAAACACTTGTCCTATCATGGTGTGTCTAAAGTTATGAATGTAAATCAATCTCCATGACATTTTGTCATTATCAACTTAAAACATCTTTCTAGACCTAAAAACATCTTAATCCTTAGACAATTAAGCTTTGTTGTAAAACTAACTTACCTGGTCTTCAACTCTGTCAGAGACTTGAGAAGGAATAAACTTTATTACCTTACTGTGATGGGAGTGCATATTATTAGCTTTGCAAATGAGAAGATGACAGAGACATTTTGCTACCTGAAAAGTCACCCAAAATTCTCTATAATGTTGGAGCATCATCTAAGCCTTCTGGCAGTATATATCTGACAGATATATTTGTAAGGCAGAAACTATTGAGGACTTGCTTACCTTGTCTTGGCAGAGTTTGGCCATTGACTCTACCTGCATCGAAGCTTGCCCATTGTTACACAGAATCCTGTCTGTGGTAGAAACAAGGACATTTTTCTCAGTGGCTTATTTTCCACATTTGGAGCCGTCTCCATAACAAGGGTCTTCGATGCTCATCATCTTCTTTGAGGTAGCCTGAGTGTCACCAGGAGTTAGCTGTCTCATTGTCAGTGAATATTTAAAATAAAAAAAAAAAACTTTTAAATGCCATACTTTGCATGTCTCTGAGGTTTTTGAAGACCTTATCTAACTATCCTACCTTACGTTTCTATAGAGTCACATTTATTTGTTGAACCTAAGATGTATATTCTTGTTGTAAAAGTAGACTAGTAATTGACATGGCCATGATTTGATCAACCAACACCTAACTTGTAATACTTATTCATCCTAAACAGCCAGCAATATCACTTTCAAAGTATTGGAAGTAAACCTTTTATTAGAATTGAGTTATTTGAGTACAATACCCATTAGAATATATATATATAGTGTGTGTGTGTGTGTGTGAAGAATAATCTTATATTTGAATTCTATAACACTGTATCTAGAATTAAACTTATTTTGCATGTATATCCAAAATTCTATACCAGTGAATTAGTTCTGTACTCCATTTGGTAGTGTTTAATTTCTTTGAGTTCTTTACATATTTTGGATATTAGCCCTTTGTCAGATGTAGGGTTGGTGAAGATGTTTTCCCAGCCTGTTGGCTGTAATTTCATTCTGTTGACAGTATCCTTCACCTTACAGAGGCTTTTCAGTTTCATAAGATCCCATTTATTAATGGTTGATTTTAGAGCCTGTCCTGTTGGTGTTCTGTTCCAAAATTTGTCTCTCATGCCGATGAGATCAAGGCCCTTTCATGCTTTTTATTCTAACAGATATAGTAGGTCTGACTTTATGTTGAGGTCTTTAGTTGATTTGGACTTCAGTTTTGTGCAGGGTGGTAGATATGTATCTATTTTCATTTTTATACATATGGCCATCCAGTTAGACCAACACCATTTGTTGAAGATGCTATCTTTTTTCCATTGTATAGATTTGGCTTATTTGTCAAAAATCAAGCATCCATAGGTATGTGAATTCATTTCTGAGTCTTTTATTTGATTCCAATTTCAACCAGCCTATTTCAATGCCAATACCATCCTGTTTTGACTGCTTTGTTCTTGAGTAAAGCTTGAGATCAAGGATGAAGATTCCTCCAGAAAATCTTTTATTGTATAGGGTTGTTTTAGCTATTCTGGTTTTTTTTGTTTTGTTTTGTTTTGTTTTTCCATTAGAGGTTGAGAATTGATATTTCAAGTTAGGTAAAGAATTGTGTGAGTATTTTGATGGGAATTGCATTGAATTGGTAGACTGCTTTTGTTAAAATGGTCATTTTTATTATGTTGATTCTCCTGATCCATGAGCATGGGAGATGGTTCTATCTTCTGAAATCATCTTCAAATTCTTTCTTCAGAGATCTGAAGTTTTTTTCATACAAATCTTTCACTTTCTTGGTTACAGTTACACCAAGATACATTGTATTATTTGTAGTAATTGTGAAGGGTATAGTTTACTTCACTTCTTTCTCAGCTTGTTTATCACTTGTATACAGGAGGCCTACTGATTTTTCTGAGTTGATATTTTCATCTATCCACTTTGCTGATGGTTTTTATCAGCTGTAGGAGTTCCTTGATAGAATTTTTGGGGTCATTTATGTATACTATAATATCATCTGTGAATAATAACAGTTTGACTTCTTTTTTCTGACTTTTATCCCCATTGATCTCCTTTAGTTGTCTTATTGCTCTAGGTAGGAGTCCAGTACTATATTGAAGTGATATGGAGAGAGTGGACAGCCTTGTCTTGTCCCTGATTTCAGTGTAATTGATTTAATTCTCTTTCCATTTAGTTTGATGTTGGCTATAGGCTTGCAATATATTGTCATTATTATGTTTAGGTATGTGCCTTGTATCCCTGCTATCTCCAGGACTTTTAACATGAATGGGTGTTGAATTTATTGAATGGTTTTTGGGGGGACCTAAGTAGATAATCATGTGGGTTTTTTCTTTCAGTTTGTTTATATAATGAATTACATTGATATATTTCCATATATTGAACTATCCCTCTATGCCTGGAATGAAACCTACTTGGTCATAGTGAATGATAGTTTTTATGTGCTCTTAAATTCTGTTTGTGAGTATTTTATTGAGTATTTTTGCATCAGTGTTCATCAGAGAAATTGGTCTGAAATTCTCTTTCTTTATTGAGTCTTTCAATGTGACTGTGGCCTCATAGAATGAGGTTGGTAATGCTCTTTCTGTTTCTATTTTAGAGAATAGTGTGAAGAGAATTTGTATTAGCTCTTCTCTGAAGGTCTGGTTGAAATCTTCACTGAATCCATCTGGTACTGGGCTTTGTTGTTTGTTGTTGTTGTTGGGAGACTTTTGATATCTACCCTAATTTCCTTAGGTGTGACAGGGCTATTCAATATGTTAACCCAATCTTGTTTTCAGTGTTTGTAGTTGGTAACTATCAAGAAAATTGTCCATATTATTTATGTTTTCTAATTTTGTGACATATAGGCTTTTGAAGTAAGACCTGATGATTTTTTGGATTTCCTCAGTGTCTGGTATTATGTCTCTCTTTTCACTCATGATTTTGTTGATTTGAATACTCTCCTTTTTAGTTAGTTTGGCTAAAGGTTTGACAATCTTGCTGATTTTGTCAAAGAACCAGCTCTTGGTTTTGTTGAGCTTTGAAGTGTTTCATTGCTTCCAATTTATTGATTTCAACCCTGAGTTTGATGATTTTCAGCCATCTACTCCTATTGGGTATGTCTGCTTCTTTTTGTTATAGAACTTACAGGTGTACTATTAAGTTGCTAGTATAGGATCACTCCAGTTTCTTTATAAAGGCATTTTGTGCTATGAACTTTCCTCTTACCACTGCCTTCATTGTATACTACAAGTTTATGCATGTTATATCTTCAGTTTCATTGAATTGTAGGAAGTTTTTAATTTCTATTTTCATTTTTTTATATCTGTTAAGGTTTGCTTTGTGACCAATATGTGATCAATTTTGGAGCAGGTTCTGTAAGGTGCTGAAAAGAAGGTGTGTTCTTTTGTGTTTGGGTGATATATTCTGTAGATATCATTTATGTCCATTTGTTTCAAGATGTCTATTATTTTCCTTGTTTCTCCAGCATTGCTCTTGAGAGTGAAATTTTTTCTTATTTTATACATTTAATGCAATTGCTTTGTGAAACACTGATCTCTTATGAATATTTTAAGCCAATTGTTTTTGTATCCTCTGAAGAATAATCTAAGTGATGAATTTTATTTCCACATGTATTTAAGGTATAAATTATTTTCTATAATCTTTGTTTAAAATTTGGAGAATTGAATCAGTGCAGCTAAGAGTTTGGCGTAGTTTGGAAAACTGCAGTTTCCATGATTTTCCTCTAGCATGAAGCCTCATTCTCATTCCTCATATATGCTCCTTACACCCTCCCTTTCAGCTGTTCTGTTAGTGCTGTGACCCAAAGTGAGAAATCTCTATTGTTTGACAATGTCTAATATGAATTTATTTCCCTTATATTGCAGAAGTGGCACGACCTGATCTTATAGTATATTCAACTTTAGTATTTTGGAGCCTACACAGACTTCTTCCAAGTTGTTATTCTAATTTACATTACCAACAACAGCCTATTAATTCCTTTTTCCTCCAAGTTCTCACCAATATTTGCAATTTTAAATTTTTTGGTAACAACCATTATACCTGGGTTGATACGAGTTCTCTTTTTAGCTTTGAGTCTTTGTTTTCTTGTTATATAATGACATTGATGTACTCACCATTATATCACCATCATATTCCTCCTCCTCCATATCATCATCATCGTCGTCACTATTATAATCATGATGATCATCATCATCATTTTGGAAAAGTATCTACTCACATTTTTCTCCAATTCTAAATGGATTACTTTTTATTGGTTTTGCTTTTTTCATCTATCTAATCTTAATCTTCGACCAATAGAATAATAGTTGACTAGTATTGTTTTCATTCTTTTATTTAATTTTTAAATTGTTATTTTGTCCATTTTACATCCAGATTGTAGCCCCCTCCTTCATCTCTGCCCAGTCTCATCCTCCCTCCTTCAACTCCCCTCCCCACTCCCTTAGTCCTTACAAAGGGGAATCCCTACTCCCCTACCATCTGACCTCAGTCTATCAAGTCTCATCTGGCCTTCCTGCATTCTGTTGCTCTGTGGCCTGGGAAGGCCACCCTTCCATTGGCAAAGTAATCAATGAGTGTGCATGAGAGTCCATATCAGAGGTAAGCCCATTCCCCACAGTATGGAACCCACAAGGAAACTGTGCTGCTTACCAACATCTGATCAGGGGGTCTATGTCCTAACCATGCATGGCCCTTGGTTGGTAAATCAGTCTTTGCAGCATCACTGCCCCACCCAACTTTGTTGGCTCCATTGGTCTCATTGTGGAGCTCTTTTCTCCTCCAGATCCTTGTATCCCCCTAACTCTTCCATAAGACTCCCTGTCCTCCACCGCAAAGTTTTGCTGTCAGTTTCAGCATCTGCTTTCATCCGCCTCTAGGCTGAGTCTTTCAGAGGACCTCTCTGATAGGCTCCCATCTTCTGAGTGAGAATTAAGCATTCTCGCCAGGGCCTCCTTGTTATATAGATTCTTTAGGTCTGTGTATTATATTGTAATATATTGTATTGTAGTGTACTATATTATGTGACTAATATCCACTTATAAGTGAGTATATACTATACATGTCCTTCTGTGCCTAGGTTATTTCACTCAGCATGATCTTTTCAAGGTCCATTCATTTACTGCAAATTTCATGATGTCCTTGTTTTTGATAGCAAAATAGTGTTCCATTGTATAGATGTACCACAGTTTCTTTAGCTATTCTTTGTTTAAGGGACATCTGGGTTGTTTCCAACTTCTGGCTATTACATGACTAGCGCCGTTATTAACATATTTGAGCAAATGTCCTTCTTATATGGTGGAGCATCTTTCGGGAATATGCTCAGGAGTGGTATAGCTGGGTTTTGACTTAAAACTATTCCCTATTATCTGAGAAAGCACCAGATTGATTTCCAAAGTGATTGTATAAATTTGCACTCCCACAAGTAACAGAAGAATGTTTTCCTTTCTCTATATCCTGTCCAGCATGTACTGTCCCTTGAGTTTTTTTTATCTTAGCCATTCTGATAGGTGTAGGGAGGAATCTCAGAATTGTTTTGATTTGCAATTATCTCATTCTTTTTTATTTAATTTTAAAAATTTCATCATTTTACAGCTTGATCCCAGCCCTTTCTCTCCTCTCCTCCAAGTCGCATCCTCACATTTCTTCTTTCTTTTTCTTCTCAAAGAATTGGAGGATGCCGCCAAGGTTATCAACGCACCCTGGGACCTCAAGTAGCAGCAGGAATAAGCACATCCTCTCACACTGGGACCTGACAAAGCATCCCAGCTAGAAGAAAGGGAACAAGTGGGGGGGCAACAGAGTCAGAATCCGCCACTATACCCATTGTAGGGGAACCCACATGTTGGCCAAACTGCACATGCCAAGGCCCAGTCTGTGCATGCTGTTTGGCTGGTGGTTCAGTCTCAGTGAGCCCCCTGATCCCAAGTTAGTTGATGTGGAAGGTTTTCTTTTAGTGCATTTGACTTCTTTGGCTCCCTCAATTCTTCCTCCCACTCTTCCACATAATTTCTCACCTATTCTTTGGCTGTGGGTCTCTATATGTGTTTCTATCAGCTGCTGGATGAAAGACAGTTATGCTGGGTTCCTGTGTGAAAGACTCTCAGAGTATCATGTATAGCAACAAAGGCTGGCATCTCTCATTGAGTAGGTTTCAAGTTGGCTGAGTAATTGGTTTGCCATTCCCTCAATCTTTGCTCTGTATTTACTCCTACATCTCTTACAAGCAAGAAAAATTTTGGGTCACCTTTTAAAAATCATTTTACATCCTGATTGTAACCTCCCTCCTCTTCTCCTAGTCTCTCTTTCACTCACCTACCAACATTCTCCCTTCTCCTCCACAAAGAAAGGCGAGGTCCTCCATGGATACTAACCTGCCCTGGCACATTAACCACTGCAGAACTAAGCTCATGCTCTTCCACTGAAGCTAACAAGGCATCCTGGTAGGGGAACAGGATCCAAAGAGAAGCATCAGAGGCAGAGAGGGTCTCTGATCCGTTTGTTGAGGAATTCACATAGAGACAAGGCTATGCATCTGCTACATATGTGCATGGGGCCTAGGTCAAGCCCAGGCATTCTCTTTGGTTGGTGGTTCAGTCTTTGTGAGCCCCCATGAGCCCAGGTTTTTTTACTCTAGCAAGCCATATAATATCTACTGAGAATATAGATGGATTAAATAAGACTTTCACCGATCATTCATTTTATGCTATATATCATGAAGTATAAAACGTTCATTATCCTTAAAAATAGTCACACTAGTTTATTGACATGCTTACCCTTCAAGTTTCAGAATGTGCAGAATAACTTTTATTCCTTCTATGTGACTAGATCTAAGCTAAAAATGTCCTTTGCTAACTGTCATGACTATGCTTTGCCTATGGTGTGTATTTTATATATTACTTGAAAAGCCTTGATAGGGTTTTAATGGGTTTTTTTTTTCACTCATTTGCAAACAACAGATGAAGTCTTTCTTCAGTAATAATGATCTGAAGTCATCTTAAAGTTTCAATAAAATGCCAGAAATAACAACAATAAGAGTCATAATTGTGACACTTTAAAACCATGTAGTTGAGGTAGCAGTCTTGATTTTAAAAAGTTAATCCAGTATGAAAAATGTTTTTTTCCATGTTGTTCTTAGACTTTCCTTTTGCATTAAATATAGGAACTATGTAAAGAACATACCAAATTTATTCTCTTGTCTTTAGATGGTAAACTCAATAACTCAAATTCTTCTGACATAAAATATGTTTCAATATCTTATTGCCAGAACCAATGAATAAAATATTGTTTGTAGGAACTGAAAGTGAATATTTGATGAAAAATAAAGAACTCTTTTTTTTATCCCCACATTCTTTGTCATGGACAGTGTATTTATTTGTTAGCTAAATGATGTGTGAATGACAGCTTTTGAATCTTAGAACATAAAATCAGACATCACCTATGAAAAGAAAAACACAGAGCATAGTTTGTAAGTGAAATGAGTGTGAAAAAACATTCATACAAAAACTCAAGTTCAGTCATAGTTAGCAACATATGTGTGGGTTTATTTTACTTTTATTGAAAGTCTATGATTTACACGTCATGCACCAAAATCCCACTCCTCCCCACACTAAAATAGAACAAACAGACAAACAAATCTTGTCACAGAAGCTGTAGTGTATCTGGCAATATAGCTGTTTGTCCACATATGTTTACTTTAAAATGTTCATTGATATGAGTCATGGGTCTGGTTTGAGGCCTACACTATTGTTACTGGATCCTCACTGGGACTGCTGTGAGATATCCCATTGTTGTGGTTGTATCAAGGAGATGCTTAATCTTTGAATCTGAAGGTCTGGCCTCTTCATGTGCTCCAGCAGGTCATACATATGGTATGTGGTGTGTTAAGTTTGACTTAGAGCCCAGGATTAGGTCCCGCTCCCTTGTCCTCAGAGCCTGTTCTCCCTCTCTTATGTCATCAGGGCTCTCCTGTTTTTGTGTCCTCAGGGTCAGCTCTCCTGCTCCTGGTCAATTTGTCCAATTGTTGTTGGCTGTCAAGGCCTGGATGGCCTTCTACTCCTGTGAGTACTGTATCTTGTGGGTCATCAAGCAGGTGTCAAGTGGAGGCCCCTCAAATTCTTCCTTGAGTTGCTCGAATAAACCATTGATGTTGGCCCAGCCCAGCTCTTGTCCCATGGAACTTGTGGCTCTGTTGATTCTCTCCTCCCAAGTCTCTGGTTCCATCCAATGCTCTATCCACCATGGACTCCCCTGGAGTTGCCTCTAGTATCCATCACTGCACGATTCAGCTCTTGGCACTGAGCAAGGCCCAGGCCTGTGAGAGGAGGTCCATGAGGCCTGTGGTGCGGACGGTGCAGTCCTCACTTGGGCTCTACGCGAACAGTACCCCCTCCTCAAATTCCATCTCCTAGGCCCACATCTTGCCAGGCCACAACCTGAAAGGCTGGGCGGTGGCAGTGGCAGTGGGCCAGGATCCCTGGTCCTCAGTATGGTCCTTTGGTGGCTGTGCAGTCACTGCTGTTCCATGGATCAGACACGGTGTGAGATCAATGCATCTCGGATGATCTTGACTTGGGTATTTCTAATACAGTGTGCTAAGTGTTTCCTCCCAATCTGGTCTCTCTCAGGGGTGAACATTCCTATGTAGCTCTGGAACACAATCATCCTCCTCAGAGTGCATTGAGGACCTCATTTTTTGAACCCCGCAGCACCGCTGTGCCCATGTGTGTTCTTATGTAACAGTTTTATGCAAATGATATGACAGAAAGCATGGAAAAAAGGAACAAAGCATAATGGTCAATATTGTAATTACAATGTACCAAGAATGCAGGTGCCAAAGTAAAAACAGTAGCATAGTCTTACCCATAGCAAATGAAAATAATGCACGTGGACTTCAAACTTGACAGAACTTGAAGTGTGTTTGTGAAGGGGCACCACAGGGTAGAGCATGGTAGTTAGTGGGATGTAGAAGAAGGAAGATTATCTGCGAAATTATAGAAACTGCTATAGTAGATGGAAATGAGTGTGTCTGGGGTTCATTGTCGTAATAACACCTTCACAGATTTACACAGCTTTAAAGCATACATCATGGTTCACCTTGAACACAGAATCATTTGAAGCTGGCCATGCTCACTGTAGATGTTTGCTCGTCCACATATATAGAAGTTCAGGCATTCCTAGCAATTTCTGCACCAAGCTTCTGTGTTACTGCTGAAAATTGAACTTTCCAGTATTCATAGCTTTCCCCAACAGCTCAAAGATATTGGCATTAGACTGAAGCTTAAAAATAACTGTTAAACCCAACTAGCATGGGAAAGGGGACTTTCAAATCATTTGATGATTTCTACTTAAACTATATGTGAATAGTCAGTTGTCTTTGATTGTGAGTTATGTTGTCTTTGAATTATTTTATGCTGGGAATTGAAGACATGTGGTTAACAAGCTTTCTGTTTTTTTCAGTCTTTTTAGGCCTGTTCCTACTAACATTGTAATGCTTGGTGTGGCATACAAAATTTATTGCAGCCTTGAATATGCTTCTCAGTGCCTTGTCGTTTGTAGTATTGCATACAAGCTCTTTATTTTTAGACCTTGAAAAGTGCAGTATATCTACTCAGCCTATTTTAAACGTCTGCTATTCTGTTAAAATACAAAATAATTTGATCACTTTGTATCAGAATTCTTGGATGTGTTTAGGAGAGACAATGGGTATTTAAGCTCATTTAAGTTAAATTTTTAATAACAGGATCACAACATTAAAAAAATAATTCTCCAAATAAAGCATACAACAGAAATAGGACATCACATTAAATAAATAATTTTAAAAAGAAAGTATTTAAAATGCACCAAACCTTAACAATTGTTTGATACTCATTTCATTGCTTAGGGAGGTCTCACATATCAGGCACTGTGAATGGTATGGCCAGAAACGTGGCTATGTAGATTTCCCTTTGCTATTTTAATTTCACTTCCTCCAGCTTTGGAATCTAAATGAATGAACTGAATCATATGGTAAATCCATTCCTAATCCTTATCATTTTCTTTATCCTGCTTATGTTTCTATTTACAAGTATACCATAAACTTGTATTTTACACCAATCAATGCATTTTAAATAATTTAATTTATTTATATGTTAACTTAGAAATCAATTATTTTTGATAACATTGAGTCTTGTTTTGTAGGGAAATATTTACAATGTCAAGGGCCTGTGTCTATTTTTTCTTAAAGAATATATTTATAAATTAATATATATTTTAATGATCATTTCCTTTTTCCTTTTCTTCATTTAAACTCTTATCATGTTCCACTGTCCCTTCTCAAACTGACAGCCTCTTTTTCTTTATATTCATATGTAAAATCAGAACAAAACCTTTTATAGCTGAGGAAAGCCTGAGGTGAGGGAAAAACAATACTGGAAGGATCATCATTCTAGTTTCCCAGGTATATTATACTGCTATAGTAATAAAAATATAGTATTGACATAAAACAGACATGTAGACCAATGACATACAACAGAAAACTCAATCATAATTATAGCCATGTGCTATAAAGAAAAGTGTATTGTAGAAATAACAGTATTGTCAAAAAATGGTACTGAGAAAACTCAATATCCAGGTCAGAAGAATGAAATTATACTGATATTTATCATCTTGAGAAAAAATTAGA
Organism: Acomys russatus; assembly: GCF_903995435.1. Lineage (NCBI taxonomy): Eukaryota > Metazoa > Chordata > Mammalia > Rodentia > Muridae > Acomys > Acomys russatus. Next base: position 3,214,917 of record NC_067158.1, on the reverse strand, counting down.
TCTAAGAAGATTAAAGAACTCAACTCAAAGCCTAAAACATTAGACCTGCTGCTAGAAGCAGGGATAGCCATTCCCACAGAGTGTACAGGTATAGGGAAGGACATTTTGAACAATATTCCATTCACCCAGGAATGAAGGTCAATAATTGGCAAGTAGAACTTTATAAAATTTTAAAAGATTTATGACAGCTAATAAAAGATAATATATTGTGTGGACACCAAACCTACAATATGGAAGAGAATATTTGTCAACTATACATTTAATCAGGATTGATATTCAGAATACATAAAGAACTCAAAAACCAAGAGGCAGGAAAACAAACAGCCTTATTTAAAATGGACTAGAAATTCAAACAAAGTTTTCAATAGAAGAAATAAAAGCGTCTAAGCACTATCTCAAGAGTGTTCATCATCCTTAACACTGAAAAAATGAAAATAAAAATTCCTATTTCATAACAATTTAATTACAATGACTTAGATCAATGAAACAACTGACAGCAAAGGCTTCTAGAAGTACGTGGAAAAGAGAGCTCTCATTCACTGATATTGGGAATAAAAATCCACTAATTAGTATAGAGAGCCATCAAAGCTCCCAAAATAAATCTACCTTGTGACCTAGTTATTCTAAATCTCTCAGCATATACCCAAATAACTTGACTTCCTACCCATCAGATACTTGACCAGTAATGTTCACTGATGCTCTGTTCATAATATCTAGGAAAAGGAACCAAGTTAAATGTCCTTTAACCAATGAATAGAGAGTAAAAAATGTGGCAATATACATAATTGAATGCTAGTAACTACAGAAGCTAGGACACTTATCAGAACATACAGTGTGCCCTAGTTAGGGTTACTATTGTTTGAAGAGGCACAATGTCGAAGAACAAGTTGGGGAGGAAAGTGGTTATTTAATGCACACTTCTATGTTGTAGTCCACAATAAAAGGAAAGCAGAACAGCAACACAAAGAGGCCAGAAACTGGAATGCAGAAACTGGTGCAGAGGCCATGGAAGGATGCTGCTTACTGGCTTGATCAGCCTGCTCTTTTATAGAATCCGGTACCACCAGGCCAGGTCACCCTACCCACAGTGGCCTAGCCCCCCCACATCAATTTCTATTTAAGAAAGTGTCTGATAGGCTTGCCTATAGCCTGACCTCATAGAGTTTTTCCAGTTGAGATTACCATCTCCCAAATGATGGTAGCCTGTGTCACATGACATAAAATATTCAACACAGAGTTTGGTTTTAAGCTTCACAGAGAAACTGTAATATGAATATGCAGGTGATATGAAACATGTCTGCTTCTTTAATAAAACATTTATTATTATGAAGAAAGTAATTCTATCTCAATTTTTAGCTGATTTTATGTGGTACAGCAGAGAAACAGACAGGAATAGCAGTTATTGCTTTACATTTATGGCTGCTTATTTTGTGATATTTTATCTTTAATTTTTCTAGTATTACCTAACCATAACAAGGTAATGCAGGAGACAAATGTTTATTGTAATCAGGCCACTACAGATGGATGAGAACCCCGAACAGACTCGGGAACTGTACTGCAACCTGGAAGGGATGCTGCACAGCATATTAAAAGGGTAAAACCATCTATCTAGACCTAAAAATGTCTTAACTCCTAAGCAGTTAAGGTTATTGGTAAGATTACACTATTTGGCCTTCAACCCCATCATAGTTTGAGAAGGAATAAGACTTAATTAATTGAGTGAACCATAAGTGCAGGTTAGAAAGAGATGAGATAAGATAGATATTGAGTCTCATTCAGAAGTTTAGAATCACCAGGATAGGAAAGATGTTTTCTAAAAGGTTGCCAAGTACAATTAGCCAAAACACCATGAATGTGATATTTATATAATCCCTGATTGCTTCATGGTTCTTACTGTATGTAATTTTATACTTATGTGTAATAATATAAACGTATATGCCAAAAATAAATAAATAAAATCTTTAGAAGTGAAAAGAGGATAAAACCATAAAGTAATGGGGAGTGGGGTGGGCTATGGTACTGTCCAATCACATTTTGATATAAGGGATTGATCAAGGGAGTCTCCTGCAGCGCCCACGCTGCAATTACCCCAACATATCTAGCAAGGGACTGCGGATTGAAGAACACTCAAGACAGCAGGTCATCCGTTCTAAGAGAACACCGTTTAATGAGGAGGGGCCAAGGTTTTTTTATACAGTACAGAGGCAGGTGGAAAAATACAAGACGATGTAGATGGGAAGTTCCTAGGACAAGAGGAACCATGTAACCAAGGTAATCAGGGTGCAAAACAAGAACTTGTGGTCAGCTCAGCGAGGCACAATGTTCTCAACAGGAAGCTGCCAGGACAATTGCATACTGGCCAGGGCATGGCCCCAGGGGGCCCAAGCCTAACAGTTCCCAACAGGTTACCCCTTTATATAAATTAAAGGAGCTTCTGTCTTAGGTTGCCAGGACATTAGCCCTCTGCCTTACCTGTTCTTGGTATGGCTGTCTCAAAACACAGTTGTCCTCTCTTAGGTTGGCAGGGGCCTCCATGGTCTTACCCATCACTGGACACTCATTTATCAAGGCTAAACCATATTTTGGGCAGTGGGATTATCCAATGCCAGGGCCACAAGGACCTGTTTGGTGTGGAACTGTTGAATGGCCTATTGTTTTTTCATGTAGAAGCATTGGTCACCTTAGCTGGGGTAATGCAATCATGATGATACTTAGGATAACAAGTAAGCATATGAACAGCCCACAAAATGTCAATTTGCTCTTGCAACAAGGCTGTCTGCTGATTAAGATTCTGAACAGCCAATTGAATCATGAAATTCAATGAATTTTGAGTAGATAGAGCACTGGCCACCTTCTCAAAAAGTTTGTCCAAAGTATAAATTCTGGGAGGTGCCAATTCTAGTAGCTGTTGCAGCGGTGGCAGCTAACACGATGGCTCTGATATTGGTGGCAGTGATGTTAAAGTCTCTCTTCTCTTGAAAGAGGATCAAACCACTCTCTCTTGTGTGCTCCACTGGAAATGAAACTATTCCAGGCACTTGTACTCTTGATCCTCCTGCCTCTGCCTCCTTCAGCAAATCCTACCGGCATGTGCCACCACAACCAGCATCAAGATCGGGAGACTCTTCACTAGTGCCCATACTGTCTCCTGAAGGTTGGTGGCAGATGGATGAGAGACAGGACACACACAGCACCCAGGAACCCAAATGGGTACCTCATTGTCCTGTGGGAAAACACAAGAAGACCGATCCTTCCACTTCACCATCCCTTTATGTCTTGTAGGAGGTCTCCAATGCTTATCTGCAACAGAAGCTCCAGAAGCATCAATAGCTAAAAAATTTTAAATACATAACATATAGGCTAATTGTGAATGCGGGGTAGTTTCCCCACTATATTCCCCCTTCTTAATCTTATATAAGTAAGCTTTAAGTGTGCAGTGCTCCCATTCTATAATAGGTTGGCCTTGTGGATTATGGAGAATGCCAGTCTTATCTAAAATATCGTAGGAGGAGGCAAAGGATGCAAGCCCAGCGCTAGTGTAGGCTGGTCCATTATCAGTTTTTAATTGTTTGGGAGTCTCCATGTATGAGAAGGCCAGCAATAAATGTGCCTTGACAGCCTTAATTTTTTCTCCTGAATGGGCAGATGTGAAAAGAAGTCCAGACTATGTATCAATGGAAACATGTACAAACTGTAATTTACCAAAACTAGGAACATGAGTAACATCCATTTGCCAAATGTGATTAGATATGAGTCCCTTAGGATTGACTCCAGAATGATTCCAACATACATGTAATTATATAACCACCATTTTCATTGAATTATTGAGAAAATCAAGATTGTAACTAGTTCTTATGGCCGAAATTATCTCGATTTGGTCCGTCACTTATAAGAGCTATGGTTGTAGCAGTTTGTGTCTATGACACTGTATGAAACTTGTTTGGTATGTAGACCTCTACACAGGAGACAAACTGAAAGATACAATTTCGTTTTCTTTACATTAACAGAACATTCATTGCAATCGAGGACCACCCCTTTGAGTTTTTGGTATATTGAGAATTAAGAACACAACTAAGAATACATGAAGAAACAGAGGGAAAGGAGACTAATGGGCCTGTACCTGTGAAGTAGGCATCTACACCGTCAGTCAACTGTTTTCAGAGGAAGATGACAGCTGTATTTAAATAAAGTCACACGTAGTCAGAGATGTAAACCAATAATAAAATGTTAGGAAAACCTACAATAATTAGGACTTCAAAAATGACTCTGCCATGTGTCGAGAGATTTAATTTTCTACATTAAATTTTAAATCAAGAAAGTATAATTAAAAAAAAAAAACTAAGAAAAATTCTATGTCCCCAATCATACTGTGGTCCGTTTTTATTGTGTAGCTATTTCCTTCAAGATAAGACATTCCATCTTTGAGGGCAAGTTGTGAAGACAAGTGACATTATAAGTGAAGTTGGGTCATTATATCTTTCAAGAAAACTCCATAAGCCCAGGAAGTAAACATCTCAAGAGTTTCATGATGTCCCTGAAACTGACCATATTCACAAAATCCTCCTTGTTACCAGACTTATATAAGAGCTGGGGCCTACAGAGGGCCATACATTAACAAGCTGAGCTGCCTTGGCAATATAGAGACTGACTTACTTTTCTGGAAGAGACATTCTTCAACAAAGACGTTGTCTCCCCTGTGTGCATTGAGTTCCGGGTTTCCAGCTTTTGTCATCATGCGTCACCACGAAGGGGCAGGCTTTGGACGTACAGAAATCCTTGAGTCATTTCTGCTTCTGTAAATAGCCTGCCACCCATACTTCAGGAAATAACTATCCATGATACTCACTGAGTCACCATATTGGATATTGGTGGTTCCCTTACTGTTGCTGTTATCAGTTCGTTATTTGGGATGAAAGTTGAAAAGACTATATTGAATAAGAAAACATTGTTCTGTGTTATGTCTTCCATGTTTCTCTGTGACATTATTCCTGATATTGGTATGTCTTCCAGGGAAACAAGGGGAGAGTGAACACCTTCATATTTGGAAAGACAAGATATGTGAAAAAAACCTACTGATGAGATTTGCCTTCCTAAAGCAGATGCCTCTGGATGCACAAACTAGTGGAACATTCAAACTGAAATAGCAATAAACATCTGAGAGGAGCCAGTAACAACTCAAATAAACAATAAATCAACAAGAAAGAGGAAAATGCAGAAATACAGGATATTTCAAATGCCATAGTATATATAAAATTAGAATGCCAGAAGATAAAGAAATTAAGTACAATAAATGATTGAAGAAATAATGATGATATGAAATCATAGTTGGAAGAGCCAAGAAAACAAAACAAAATAAAAATAAAATATGTACCTTTTTATGTATTATTATTCAAACAGAAAAAAAACCAAAAGCAAACCAATTTTACTGAAATATTCTGACTAGTACTAGAGAGTAACTTTTTACTCATACACTTGAAAATTAAATGTCCTCAAAACATATGACCATATATTTTATTTTTATTCCAGCAGGATGACATAATTTCAAAAGAGCACCTTTGCAGGTGTTGTCAAGTTAGAATGAAATCATCATGCATGAGTGTGCATTGGACACGATACCTAATGACTAATGTCATAAAAGAAGAGCATTTGGGCATAGACACATAACCAGGTGTTAAATAATGCAGGTAGTGAAATTACAAAGCTCTGTAAGGCACTTGGAAAAAATCTGTCTCAGACTCAGAAGGAACCATTCCTGCACTCATCTCAAGTTTGTGCTCTTTACAAGAGGAAAACATTGTAGTCTTAAAAGTCAAGTCAGTTGTAATAATTTGTTGACAGCCCTAGGAAACTAATGCACATCAAACAGTAAGAATAGGAGATATGAGCTTTTTGTCAGAAACTGTGCAGGAGAAAAGAGAGCAAAGTAAATAATTTAAAGTGTGTGCATTTTAAAAGTAGATGACTATTGACTTTCTAAGGCATAAAAAAAGACTAGGAGACATATTCACAATGCATATGTACTCTGCAATAGAAGTTAAAAGAATAACCATGAAAGAAAAGGAGAATTAAATAAAAACAGAAAAAGTGCATTCAGAGCAAATTAATGTGGTATGAATTTGTAAATTGTCTTAGGTAAAAGTTGATTGTTTCTTTGAAGTAATACTTGTAATGGTGCTACTATTGAATAAATGAAATGAGGTCCAACAAAGACAGAAAGGACACATAGAAAGGACTTCAACATATACCTAAATGCTGTATCTCATGTGTGTTTGTGTAGATTTTGGTTGGTGTGTTGTTTTGTTTTAAGAGTGCCTCTGATATAGCCCTAAACCTAACCTCATGTCTTAGACGTTCATGGAACTTATCATCCATCTTGTATCTGCTGGATCCAGAGTGCTAGAACTACATACATGTACCTCCATACGCAACCACTGAATTTTTTTTTATAAAAAAAAAACCTAAAATACTACTGTAGGAAATACAGTGAAAACTTACAAATACTTAAAAAAAATAGAAGATAATGGAAAAATATAGAGGGTTAGCACAAAAGAAGAAACATAATAATTCCAATATAGATTAATTATTAGCAAATATTAGCTCAAATAGAAAAATAATCAGTTTAAATATGAATCATTTATACATAGCTAATAAATATCAGAGTGTTGTAATAAATTATTTTAAAATCAATCAACCAAGTGTTGTTTTTAAGAATAAATTTCTAAACAGAAAAAGAGGAGAATTAAATTAAATTTTAAATATGAAAATAATTTAAAGTTAATAAAAATATTTTAATGTTGGAGAACATTATTAGCTCATAAACCTCTTAAAACTCATAAATAAAATAAAGACTATCCAAACTAGCAATATAAGAAATGGAAAGATAAATAGTTTACATACATTTCAAAAAGATAGTAAAGGTTTACCAATAAGAATTCTGTGCCTGGAAATTTGATGTATCAAGACACTAATTTTCTTAGAGATACAAACTCTGAAAACTTACATGAGAAGAAATTGTTATATAAAGGGTGACTTCTACTAAAATATTGAATCGATTATTTATAATCTTCAGAATAACAGTTAATAAAGAAAATGTTGTTTAGGGAGAATTTTAATCATCTTAATAATCTACTCATGATGGTCTTTTTCTCAGTTATTTTTCTACTGCTGTGATAACCATCACCAAGGCAACTTAGAAAAGCCTTTTGCTTGGTTCTTGAGAGCTTCAGAAAGTTAGTGTCCATGGCCTTCATGATATGAACCATGGCCACGGGCAGGCAGCCATTGATGCTGAAACAGCAGCAAGAGCTCACATCTTGATGGATTAGCCACAGGTAGAGAGAGCTAACTGGGAATAGTGTGAGTCTTTTAAAACCTGAAAGTGTAGCACTAAGACTGACCTCTTCCAAGGCCATACATCCCAATTCTTTCTATTATTATTATTATTAATTTATTCTTGTTACATCTCAATGGTTATCCCATCCCTTGTATCCTCCCATTCCTCCCTCCCTCCCATTTTCCCCTTACTCCCCTCCCCTATGACTGTTCCTGAGGGGGATTACCTCCCCCTGTGTATACTCATAGGGTATCAAGTCTCTTCTTGGTAACCTGCTGTCCTTCCTCTGAGTGCCACCAGGTCTCCCCCTCCAGGGGACAAAGAGTTTCATCACCTGGAGACTTAATATTCAAGTGTAGGAGCCTATAGGAGCCATTTTCATACTAACTGCCACAGTCGTCATTTGGTAATCTATTATTTAGATCCAGGAAAACAATAACCAACCTCAGTATACTTGGGAGTACAGAACTGTAAACCTGAAAGGTTATTGAAGTTCAGCAGATGAGAAGAGTGACTACAGGTAATTCAAAGGATTTGGCCAAGGTCAGGGAGATTTTAAGTGGCACAATAAGGCATCAAAAGAGATTTTACTCTAATAATCTACATTCAGAAGCATTGTGGTTTTCCAAAAGACACATCCAGTGATATTAGAAATTAAATTAAAATCTTGAGTGTCACAATAAGGAGACATTCTAATTATTACAGTGATAAAAAATATACACACATCGCATTGTTTAGGCATTTCCCCATGCTTGAGAAGAAGGAAGCCACAGTCAGAACAGTATGACTTCAATATCCTACTTGTCGGATTGCTTGTTCTCTGGAGCTTCAGATTGATGCCAAGGCCTTGCACTCTGCTACGGACTGTACCTGCAATGCATATGTGCAAATTTTTCTTGTAAGGCCCTGGGAACTCACCATAGTACTTGTGTGTTCTTGGAAAAAAAAAATGTTGCTAGAATAGGAATGGAGCCCAGAGGTAGAGTAGAGACTTAGCACTTACAAGGTGTCTAAGAATTGTCACAAATATATCAAATTATTTCTTCTTCCTACCATGGCTTTCCATAACTTATGTTATAGGACAATTTGAAGAGCAAAGAAAATTGAGATGAATAGCAATATAACATCTAATTAAATTTATTTAGATTATAAATTTTGATGACCTAATAAAATTTACTGTAATAGATATTTGGATAATTATCTTTAAGAGACCTTGATTTATTTTTATTTATATGGTATTTTATATAATGGGGTTGGGGGCCAGCTTATAGTAGAAAATTGTATCATCCCCTTGAATGATCACTAAAATTATATTTAAAACTTCTTCCATATTCTGGTAAGATACTTTATCAAATAAAGAGTCTTGCTGGCAATCTCACATTGTGAGTTCAATGTCTTGGGTGTATATGATTGAAGGACAAAACAGACTCATGGCTTCTGACCTCCAGGTTTGGCTATGCCACTCAAAATATTCTCTCTCTCTCTCTCTCTCTCTCTCTCTCTCTCTCTCTCTCTCTCTCTCTCTGTCTCTCTCTCTCTCAATAAACAACTCACAAATAAATGAATAAAAAATTTTATTAAAAAAAATCTTCCATACAAAATTATTACATTTTCATGAGCTCCTTTGTCATGACGCTAATGTGTGGTGGAAATTAATGATAATTCTATACATATCTCATTCCTATTCAGCAATTAACCATTTGAATAAACTGAATAGTTAGCAGCATATGCAAATACCTCTTAGGATTCACCAAAATTCCTGTACCAAATTACATTAATATCCTAAGTATCAACAACAAATTCTTTTTTTTTCATTTTTTTTTATTAATTTATTCTTGTTACATCTCAATGTTTATCCCATCCCTTGTATCCTCCCATTCCTCCCCCCTCCCCCAATTTCCCATTATTCCCCTCCCCTATGACTGTTCCTGAGGGGGATTACGTCCCCCTATATATTCTCATAGGGTATCAAGTCTCTTCTTGGCTACTTGCTGTCCTTCCTCTGAGTGCCACCAGGTCTCCCCCTCCAGGGGACATGGTCAAATGTGAGGCACCAGAGTTCTTATATTTCCATTTTGGATATTGCTTTGCTAACTCAAGTATAATTTATTACTATCTACAAGTGTTGAGATTTTCTTTACACCTGTAAAGAGAAGTTTGATATAATACTGTAGATACAGATTTTTTTTAAAAATCCATTATTAAATCTTCATTAGTCCTCATGATGGCATCTGTATAACTTGGCAATCACCTTTCATCACATAGTTGACCACACAAACATGGCTAATTCCATAATTTCTACAATGCTTTACCTCCATGTTGATAAATTGGCAAGTGGCAATGAGAAAGGTCCACTTTACCAAAAACTGACTCTCTGAGATTTAACACACACATTTACGAGTGCTCTCTCTCTCTCTCTCTCTCTCGTCCTCGTTCCATCTCTCCTCTCACCTCTCTCTCTTCGCCTCTCTCTCTCTCTCTCTCTCTGTGTGTGTGTGTGTATGTGTGTGTGTTTCTCTCTCTCTCTCTCTCTCTCTCTCTCTCTCTCACACACACACACACACACACACACAGAGAGAGAGAGAGAGAGAGAGAGAGAGGTAACAAAAGAAATAAAAGAAGCTAAGAAGAGAAGAAAGGATGGAAGGAAAAAGGAAGGAAGGAGAAAATAAAGGCAATTTGTATGTGGAATATAAACTAACAGCAGTGCTAGCAGGTAATATAACAGGATATTTGAATTCAAATCCTTAAAATGAATTGCTTTCTTGCCAATAGGGACCTTGCAGTTTGTTCATTTGCTACTTTGTGGGTTCTTCCTGGGTTCTGGTCCTAAATGTATCCTAACAGTATCTTTTCTGCGCTCAACTGCCTCCTCTTTCACTTTGCTAGCCCAGTCCTCTATCAACTGCCCTCTCCTCTTTAATCTTCCTCAATCTCTCTCAGCCTTTGCTGGCTTTAAATATCCTCTCCTCTTCCTTGAAAACCAAGAGACAATCAACACTGAAGTTCATAGGGTCAAGAAATTCTGCGTAAGAATTCTCAAAGGGCCAGTTGACTAGCAACTGCGAATTCTTTCAAGGACCAGGCACACAAAATAAATCACAATACCACAAACCCCACCATTCAGCCACTCATTATCAAGTTTTGAAGCTTCCCTGAAAGCTCCCAGTAGCAATGATGTTACTGTTGTGATTTTTTGCTTCTGCATTCTTTCCAATGTCTCTTCCAGAGTTCCCAGGTATCTGATGTGAACTTCCTGTTGATCTCTTAGGATCACATACAAAACTGAGATGAGAGTGCTTCTCTTTTCTGTAACTTGGGTACTGCTTTCTGCTTCCTGATACTTTTATATTCCTGAACTGGCTAAAACTTTGTGTTCCGGAGTTCCTCACAGAAGTCTGTTAATCTTCCCCCCAAGCTCTGTGAAACTTTGGCTTGTGGCCCATCTTGGACATGCAGGATATGGTATTCAGCATAGTCTGTCTGAAAGTCTTGCTCATGGGTCTGTTGTTGTCTTGAATTGTGGATGGCTTTATATTGTAGGAGACCTAAATCCTGCTCATAGGTGTTTCTTCTTATAATTTTAATTTTTTACATATATACTTATATTAATACACATGTATAGAATAAACTACCTATAGTAAGAAGAACCACAAAATAATCAGGAATTATGGAAATGTTACATTCATAGTGTTTTGGCTTTTTGTATTTGGCAACCTTGAAGAGAATATCTTTCCTATCTTGGTGCATCTAAAATTCTGAATGTAAATCAGTATCTATCATATTTCACCTTTATCAACTTGAAACATCTATCTAGATTTAAAAACATCTTTACCCATAAACAACTAAGTTTAATTGTAAAATAAAACTATCTGGCCTTCAACGCCATCAGAGACTTGAGAAGGAACAAAATTAATTATCTGAGTGGACAGGAAGGTTAGGTAAGCAGCTTCACAAAATGACAGGGACAGTTTGATGCTTGAACAGTCACCCAAATATTTCTATAATGTTGGAGCATCCTCTTCAGTCTTCTGGCCCAATATGTATGGCAGACATATTTGTGAGGCAGGAGCTATTGAGGACTTGATTAGCCTGTCTTGGTAGAGTTTGGCCGTCGACTCCGCCTGCATCCAAGCTTGCCCATTTTTAGTGAGAATTCTATCTGTGGCAGAAACTAGGACATTTTGCCCTGTGGCCTGTTTGCCACATTTAAGTCCACCTCCACTGAGGTTTATTGATGTTCATCATCTTCTTGGAGGTAGGTTGTGTATTCCCAGCACTTAACCTGTCTTGTTGTAAAGAATCTTTAAATGCCATAGTCTGTAAGTCTTTGAGGCTGTTGAATAACATCCATTTAATCTTATCTATCTATAGAATCATATTTGTCTCTTAAACCTAGGATGTATATCCTTGTGATAGAAATAGACTAGTAATTGACAAACCATGATTTGGTAAACTAACAATGAACTAGGCAACCTGCAACAGCACTTTCAAACTATTAGGAGTTAGCCTTGTATTATAGTTGTGTTGTATGTGTTCAATACTTCATAATAGAGTAGAAATATATATATATATATATATATATATATATATATATATATATATACTGTGTTTATGAAACAGACTAAATTTTGAATTCTATACCTGTATATCAAAATTAAACTTATTTTGCATCAATATACAAAGTTCTATACCAGTGAATTAAAAATAACTTTGTGAGTAACAACTAAGGCATTAATTTGGGGTTGAAAAGAAATAAGAGGGAATATAGAATATAGGATTAAAAAGTAGATTATTGAATCTACTCCTCAAATTAATGCTCATACGTCTTTCAGTGGTTAAGTACTGAACTATTTTTGTCTAGGTTTTTCTGGCTGGCAGAATAAGGCAGTGAATGGTCAGGCTGTCTTCTTTGCTCTTGTTGGATTAGTGGCTGAGGCTTTTGGAAGATGTTCTATGCTCAACTCTGAGCTTCATTAGTTTTGATGATATCCACAGTATTTTGTTTCTTGTGAAAATATAAGAAAATTCCTGTTCTCAACACAAAACATTCACTGATTTCCATTCTGATGTTAACCCATCCATATTTGTGTGTGTGTGTGTGTGTGTGTGTGTGTGTGTGTGTAGGTTGATTTAATTCCATGTTTTTTTCTGTAACCCAGTGTCTTTCAGTTTATGTATATTGAGGGATGTCTTGTGTGGATATAACAGCTCTCAATAGAGCTCATTGGCCAATCCGCTGGGCAGAAGGAGAGGAAGTGAAACAAGATTTCCAGGTAGGGAGAAATGAATCCTGGGAAGGGAAGAAAGGCCTTTGGCCAGGAGACATGGAAGGTGACAGATGTGTTTGTGGGAGGAAAGGTAGTCATCTAGTCCCCCATACTTAGCCTATCACACATTTTCTTTTATCTGAAATATATTTCCAATTCCTAGAAACTGGGTTTAAACCTTTTGAAGTGGCCATTCTGAATTCGAAGATTCTTGTGAAATGAAAGTTACAGCAGTTTCTGCATACATCAAAGATTTTGTTTCAGTATCATATTCTTGAAACTTTAATTTTGGCTTCTGATCACTAAAAACTACTTGCCAAAATACACATTTTAGTGTAATTTAAACCATTCTGATCTTTCTACTGGAGCAGCCTTGCCTCTGGTATAGGGAAACAGTAACAGCTAAGAAATCCTATCACTTTGTTAAATTGCATATCTCTTTTTATGTGAACCATTATTTCAATTTCTCATTTGAAATCTTCATCCATAATTTCGGTATGCACAATGGATCCTTGGTATGTCAAACTGTTCCTTACCAAGACCATTCCTAATGACCCTGAGGTCAAAAGACCATAAAATCCAGTTGTTATCTTGTAACATTGAATTTGGGGGACAGTGTAATATGTTTACCTATGGCCATGTCTAGAACATAACTGCCTGTAGTGGCATGCATTAGATCTGTAATATTTAATTGAGGGTTTGCTATCTTCTGGTTATTTCCTGGCTTACTTTTTTTTTTTTTTTTTTTTTTTTTTTCAGTCGCACCTCAAGCTAGGTTTCCTATTTCATTTTTCAATGGCAAGAAATTGCCTTGGATATCTCTCTTGGATCTACACTGATTGGTCTAAAGGGGATCCTTGCCATGTTACCTGCACACCACTGAAAGCCTATGCCATTTTTTTCCTGGTTTACATTTAAAAACAATCATTGCCTTTAGAGATGCCTTATATATAATTTTGCTTCAAATGGCCATATTTGCTACAATTATTTCACCAGGCACTTTGAGGTCTGAGATGTTTAATTCTATTTTGGGTAGTCCAATTATTTAGAGTTTTTCACATAGCGTAAGTTCATCTCATAAGACATCAATGCGTCTTTAAAATGTAGTAGGTCAATCATTTCTACATTACACAATCCTATTTGATCCTAAATTTGTGGATTATTCCCAGCAAACATATGCTGTCTAACTAATGAAAATATTTTGGTGATTTTTTTAACCATGACTACCTATCCTCAAAAGCTGCTGTGGGTTTTCTTTTTTTAATTAATTTATTCTTGTTACATCTCAATGTTTATCCCATCCCTTGTATCCTCCCATTCCTCCCCCCCCCCCATTTTCCCATTATTCCCCTCCCCTATGACTGTTCCTGAGGGGAATTACCTCCCCCTATATATTCTCATAGGGTATCAAGTCTCTTCTTGGCTACATGCTGTCCTTCCTCTGAGTGCCACCAGGTCTCCCCCTCCAGGGGACATGGTCAAATGTGAGGCACCATAGTACGTGAGAAAGTCATATCACACTCTCCACTCAACTGTGGAGAATATTCTGACCACTGGCTAGATCTGGGAAGGGGTTTAAAGTTTACCTCCTGTATTGTCCTTGGCTGGTGCCTTAGTTTAAGTGGGACCCCTGGGCCCAAATCTGCCTATCATATTGTTCTACTTGTAGATTTCTAGGACCCTCTGTATCCTTTTATTTTGCTATTCTCCCATGCGTCTCTCATTTAGAGTCCCAATAGGATGCCTTCCCCTCTGTCCCAGTTTCCTGGTAAGTGAAGGCTTTCGTGGGACATGGCCCTTGGGCTAGTAGCTGCTGTGGGTTTAACCTTGTCTCCTGAAAAGGACCGTCTCACCTGCCTATTCTCCTTCTATCTGACTTGACTGCTCTCTGACACAGTCCCTTCCCCTCTTTTTAAAGTGGGTGAGCCTCCCTCTTTCTGGTTCAAGTACTGAGAATGCTGGTGTATTTTCCCTTTTATTTTGTTTGACATTTTTCAAACTTTTTCTACTTCTACTCTCAATTCTTCTAGCTGGAACAGCCAACTTTGTTACTTCTTACAAAGAAGAGAGAGGATTCAACTCTTGTTTTTTCATTTCCTCCATTCTTTGATTCCCATGCTACTTGATTTCCACTTGCAGTTTTCTAGTTGCTTGGACAATCTTTCAAACTTTTTATAAACAATGCATCACAAACTGAGGAAAAAGAGAAAAATGCTGCTGCTGACAACCATGTGAAACATGTTCCCCCAACAGCCTCATCAAAGATCCTGTCAGCATTTTGTGACAAGTATCCATCCCCCCTTCTCCTGACTTTTGTTCTATGGCAATTGACATCAAACCTCCCATTCTGCTTAGCCACATTGTAAAACTTTTATTTCTTTTTCCTGTTAAAAATTATTTTAATATTTATTTTTCTACAAACAACCTCATGTTGGATGCCACATACCATCTGTTCTTTTGTTATTTTGTGGGTTCTTCATGGGTTCTAACAATATCTTTCGTGGTTCAACTTCTCTCTCTTTCTCTCTGCTTGCCCAGTCCTCTATCCATTCAGTTTTCTCTTTTTTAGCCCTACTCAATATCGCTTTGCCTCTGCTGCCTTTTTTATATCCTCTCTTTTCCCCAGAAATCCAAGAGGCAACCAACACTGAAGATCGTAGCGTCAAGTAGTTGCAAAGGCTAAGATTTACCAAAGGGCTAGTGGTTAGCAGCTGAAGACCCTTTAAAGGACCAGGCAAACAAGACAAATTACACTACAGAACTTAACAAAATTATACTAACATAATAATTAGGAATACATTTTCCTTTAAAAAAATCTGTAAGTGCTCTCTAATACATGATTTCCCACTTCATCTACTTTTGTAGCTACTGACTCATCAAAGAAAAGTTTCTCATTTTTCAGTCAAATGCAAATTACTCAACGGCTTTAGAGCTCAGACCTTGGAAACCAGGATCACCATGTTAATAAGGATGGAATGCCGCTCTCTTTTGGCATTTCTTGATGAGTCTTGTTCAGTATCTAAAGGCTGGCACATGCCTTTGCTAATGAGTGCATTACCACCAATTCTGGATTTAGTCATATTACTCTGTTTTTATTTCTTGCCTAATGGACTATTACATTGGTAGTAAATTTCCAAAAACTCTAAGTTTTATTATAGGATTCACTCTGTCACTTGCCTAGTAGCCCCTCAAATATCCGTATTTCTTTTCTTATGAGTCTTTATAATACTACAGATTTTTAACAATAAGGGCCTCCAACGTTTTTTTTAACTTCAAAACTCACAGATTTGAGGTTTTATCAAAACATCCCATTTCCATCATCACCATGTTTAGTAAATCTCTGTTGTTACTGTAACAATTTATTATTGACAAATTAAAAATTTTACTAAAAATACAATAGAAGAAGAGCAAGGTGGGTGGGGAGAGAGAAGCAAATAGATCCCTTGATGTTTAACATATAAAGCAGAACTTAACACTATGAAGTTTAAGAATTAATAATTATTAAGATTAGAATATGAAGCCTCCCCCCCACCATGCTCAGATATTGAAGGATTATTCTCTAGTAGGGGATAGCATTGAGAGGTGATGAAATCATGAAGACTTTAACCTCATCAGTGGATTAACCCTCTGGGTGACATCATAACTGAATGTAATACCCAAAGGTAGATTTTTCCTAGAGGAAATGTGCCAACAGGATAATGCCCTTAAAATGTACATCCTTTCCTGAGTCCTCTGACCTCAATTCCATGATCTTACTGGCCTCCTAACACATTCTGCCCCCTCTGTAACAGCCTTCCCTGGCTCTGACACACAGCCAGGGATGCAGAAAAAATAGTATCTGGCTTCTCTGAAGTCATCAACCAAAACTAAGTTTTCTTCTCTTAAATGTATTTCTCTCTGGTATTTTGCCACAAAAAATGTAAAACTGACTAAAATGGGTTGATGATAGCTAAGGAAAGTACAATGGATTACATGCAATCATAACTACAAGAAACATAATTAGAGACACAAGGTTATGTCCCACAAAGTCACTCACAGGGACTGTGCTGAATGATATTTTATACAGAGTAAGTTTCTTTTTAAATGAATAGCTTCCAACTCAGTGATAGTTTATACTTCAAGAGTGCAAAGAATCACTTGGAAATGTCAACCTATTAAATATTCCACAATGCTATATGGTTAAAAGATGTAGTAATGAAAAATGGAGGATACAAAAATAGTAAGCTAAAGTACCAATTAAATATCAACTTTAAACTTAAATACATTGCTTAATTGAATAGACAATCCAAAAAATCAAAACAAAACAAAACAAACGAAAAAACTAGACCTGTATACTCATATTTCCAGGCTAATGCTCTGAAGTTAAGAAATATAATTTAATGCAGGTAAACATTCTGGAAATACAATTTTGGACCAACATAGAAGAATATGTACAAAGATGAGATTAACACATTACTGAAAACCTCCAGAGCTCCCAAATTGTGAAAACATGGGGGGGGGTATACTTCACAGTCATCAGGTATTAGCAAGCAAGAAGTCATAAACTTGAGAGATGAGAAAGCTGTCTGGTGCTGAGGTTAATGTGACAGTGTAGTCTAAACCTTTTAAAACTAATTCTTTGAGAATTCGCTTCATGATGTTTTGGTCATATTCAATCCTTTCCCCAACTGCTCCCTGACCCAATCTCCATTCAGTGTCCACTTAAATTTGCATCATTTTTTGGTGTGTTTTTGTATTTTTGCAGTCCAGTTAATGTTGGCCACATGCTCAGGGCTGTGGGGAATACACTTGAGTGTTGTCAGTGAAGCAAGGGCCAAACCTTAAAGAAAACTAGCTCTCCTCTCCCAGCAGCTATCAATTACAAACAGATTCTCAACCAGGGATGAAACTTTGTGCCCAACTCCCCCTCTGTGATGGGAATTTGTCATGATTTTCTTGCACAGTGCTTGTGTTCATTATCTCAACTTCAATACGTTCATTTGTGCAAGTACTCTATGCTGGAAAACAGTTCTACTGTGCTTATCCACTTGCATCTGGTTCCGACAACCATTCTCACCACTCGTCTACCAAGATCCCTGGGCTTTGTGTGTGATCTACATGTCAAATGTAGGACTGAACACGCCACGGTCTCCTGTTCTCTGTATCTTGGTTATGTATGGGTCTCTGCATTTACATTATATACATATTATAGTCAAATTTTATTATTACATTTTCCAGTTGCTAAGAAAATCAAATGATCTAAAGAAGTGCTGTGTAAATCTGACCTGTAAGTGCATCCTCTACCATGTTTTCCAAAGGGAGGTTGAAAATATTGTGCCTGTATTTCCTATCATGCTTGAAAACAATCCCATGAAAGAGTTTCTGACTGGCTTTGTTACAGTTCTCTTTCCAGTACTATTCCTTGGCTACATCCCTTTCTTATCCATTTTCCCATTTGTATCTGCATACAATCTGCATATAATCACAGTTTTCTGATCTGGTGGTTCTCAGTAAAAGTAACTTTTATTCTCCTTGCTCAATTGTTGTCTGAGAGGCTTAATTCCTCCTTCTGTTAACCTAGACCTAGATCTGGAAGTTTCTAGCCTCTGTATATAATCTAAACTATGTCTAGAATGTTTTAGCCTCTGAGACTTATGATTTAATAAGTTCACACTTACCTGTTCTTTCTGAGCTCTGGTTTGGCTTGTTCAAATCAACTGTTCTGGCTCAAATTCCTCTCCCAGCTGATTTATTTAATCTGGCTTCTCTAAGCCTAAAATTTCTCTGCTTGTCCTCAAACTATCTCACCAATCTTTTCCAGTCTTCTCTAATCTTCTGGCTTCTTCTCATTTTCTGGCTCATTCTGTCTTTACCTGAGTTCTCTCCCTTTCTGTAAGCCATATCTCTATTACTGTCCTGGTGAAACGTCTCCTTTCTCTGTAAAACTGCCTCTCATGAGAGTTGGACATATCCTATTCTGTCAAATCTTCTCTGATTCCTCACCTTTTCTGCCACTCAATTTGACACAACTTTCAAACATGAGTGCTTCCTTCTACAAACTAACTTTACCTTCATTTGGGATTGAAGGCATATATCACCCTGCCTGGGTCTAAGCTTTTCTTTACTTGATTGATACACCTATAAAAGGGTGGCCTTGAATTCAGATCTGTTTGCCTCTGTCTCCTGAATTAAATACATGTTTTCATTCCAGCCAGATCACACAGACCAAGAAGATCTTTAGATGTGATCTCTTGCTAGCCAGGATACATACACCTAGAAGCTCTTTTGATGTGATCTCTGGTTAGAATAGCCATGTTCTTAATTAATATAGCTCCAAAGTTCTCAAGCTGGGTTGTGACCCTTTTTGGAATAAATGACCTTTTCACAAGGGTCCCCTAAGACTATCAAAAGATGCATCCTAGATATCATATATTTACATTACTATTCATAGTAGTAGCAAAATTACAGTAATGAAGAAGCAACAAAAATAATTTTATGGTTGGAGTCACTACAACATGAGGAACTGTATTAAAGCATAGCAGCATTAGGAAGGTTGAGACTCACTGCTCTAAATCATCCTGCAAGAACTGTCTTTCCATTTACCTTAGTAAAGAATGGGAAGTTTTCATCAAACTACCAAAAAACAAAACAAAACAAAAGGAACCTTATATCATGATCTACTAATGCGTAAACCTTCTTTTAACTTTAGCAATTTAAAATGATACTTCCCAGTTTCACAAATTCAGAATTCTGCATTTTATAAAAAAAAAAAAAATGCTCTTTGCAGTATCAGCATAGCAGCTGGTGTTTTATTATCTTGAGACTTCAAATAATAATTCTACTTCCTTGTTCATTCTTTAGATTTTTATTAGAATTCTGTAGAGAAAAATATATTACTTCTGCCAGACACATCTGTAGACCACAATAACCTCAGTACATGGAAGGTAGAACCAATTGGAAGAAAAGTTCAAAGCCAGCATGATCTGTCCAGTGAAATTCTGCACAGAGAGATCACACAACAGTGTGGAAATTCATTACTTTGTGGTTAGAGGATTAAGTCTATTGCCTTCCTTGTTTCAGACCAAAGGCTGCCTTGGCTTCTGAGTGTGCTCTTAAGTCCTTGCCCTTAGACTGCCTCTGCCACCGTAATATGAACCTCGCACACACCAAATACCTTCTCTACTTTAATCTCCCCAATGTATACAAAGAGTTAAAGAAAAACCTGTTTTTAAATGGTTCCTAGGATTAAGCTGATCTTACCTAGATAATCTCTGTTTGAATTAATAGAAACCCAACTGATTAAAAACCTTAATTACATCTTCACAATCCTTCTGTCATGTAATATAGCACAATCATAGGCTTATTCCGAAGAATAATAATTATAGGATCATCTTATAATCCTGCTTCCAATGCTGATTATCTTTATTATAGTTTTTATTAAAAAGAAATTATAGAAACTTAGATATTGACATACATATACCCAGAAAATAAACTCACTGACAGTCATAGACCCTGAAGGCGAGCTTTAAAAGACAATGTTCATTGGATGTGAGATATATATATGAAAAAAGCAAAAGAATATAAGGCAATAGTGAATATCTCAAGTAGCATTTGGTAATTTTCAATATAATCTATGCTGTGACAGAATTTAGAGAGCATTGCTGTTCATGTATTCTTAATTATTTACCTAGGTTGTCAGACTTTACTATAAGTCACTGTGAAATATAACTATACTATTATGACTTCCATGCAGGCTGCGTTTCTCAAGCATGTATTCTCTAAGTTCATTGCTTGTTCGGGACATTAGTACTCAAGTCTTTTTCTTCAGTTCAATTTTCTATTCTAAGATTTATTATGTTATTAGAAAGTAGAAAATCCTGATATCTTAGTATGACATATTTTTCTGAGCAGATTAAAAATCTACACTGAATTAGACATTAAGAAAATATTTCATGTGATCACCTAAGAAGTAACAGTAACTTTATTAAATGTTATTTTGCCTATAAAAACAAAATAATTGATATTATATTTGATTTGAATATGTTAATTTTTTTGTAGTCTATGGATATTTTCCTTTTTTTTTTTTTTTTTTTTTATTAATTTATTCTTGTTACATCTCAATGTTTATCCCATCCCTTGTATCCTCCCTTTCCTCCCCCCCCCCTCATTTTCTCATTATTCCCCTCCCCTATGACTGTTCCTGAGGGGGATTACGTCCCCCTATATATTCTCATAGGGTATCAAGTATCTTCTTGGCTACTTGCTGTCCTTCCTCTGAGTGCCACCAGGTCTCCCCCTCCAGGGGACATGGTCAAATGTGAGGCACCAGAGTACGTGAGAAAGTCATATCACACTCTCCACTCAACTGTGGAGAATATTCTGACCATTGGTTAATTTTTGATTTTAATTAATTCTTCTATCATACAAATACATTTGTACTAGAGTCTCCCCTCCCTCTATTCTTCCTAGATCCCCTCCCTACATCCCCTATGCCCTAGACCCATGGTACTCTGTTTTCATTCAGAGAAGAGCAGGCCATACAGCGATAGCAACTAAACATGGCATAACATGATGCAACAAGACTAGGCACAAACCTCACATCAAGGCTGAACTAGGCAACTCACTAGAAACGAAAGGGTCTCAAGAGCAGTCAATATAGAGAAAGACTTCCCCATGCCATTCTTAAAAATACCTCAAAATCCCAACGTAAACAACCATAGCATATATGCAGAGGACCTAAATCAGAGCATGGAGGTTCCATAATTGTTGCTTCAGTGTCTGCTAGCCTCTATGAGCCCTGCTCCATTGAATTTATGAAACATTTTCTCCTAGCGTCATTGACCTCTCTGGCTACTACGATCCTCATCTTCCTCTCAGGGTTCTCAGAGCTCTGTCTAATGTTTGGCGGTGGATGTCTTCATCTGCTTTTATCAGATTCTGAATGGAAGGATCTGGTGACAATTGGGCTATGCCCCAATCCGATGACTATAGCAGAGTATCATTAGGAATCATTTGATTGGCTTTGTTTTTCTTTGTTTTGTTTGGCTAATATCCACTTATATGTAAGTACATGTCATGTGGCTCTTTCTGGATGTGGGTTAACTCACTCAGGATGATCCTTCCTAGTTCCATCCATTTGCCACTAAATATTATGATTTCTTTGTGTTTAATAGCTGAGTAGTATTCCAAAATATAAATGTACCATGTTTTATTTATCCACTCTTCAGCTGAGGGACATCTGGAATGTTTCCAGTTTCTGGATGTGAATAAAGGCACAGTGATCATAGTTGAGCAAATGTTCTTGTGGTATGGTGGGGCATCATTTGGGTATATGCCCAAAAATTGTGTAGCTGGGTCTTGAGGTAGTACTGTTTTCAGTTTTCTGAGCAAACACCAGATTGACTTCCAAAGTGGTTGTACAAGTTTGCACTCTCACCAGCAATGGAAGAGTATTCTCTTTCTCCACATCCTTATCAACATGTGCTGTCACTTCAGGTTTGACCTTTTCCATTCTGAGTGATTCTGAGTCATTTTGATTTGCATTTTTCTCATGAGTAATGACATTAAGCATGTCTTTTTTTGGTTTTATTTTTATTTATTTTTTATTTATTTAATTTATTCAGATTACATTTCAATTGTTATCCAATCACTTGTATCTTCCCATTCCTCCCTCCCTCCCACTTTCCCCCTATTCCTCTGTCCTAGGTCTGTGACTGAGGGTGACCTCCTCCCCCACTAAATGGTCATAGGCTATCAAGTCTCATCTTGGTGGCCTGTTTTTTCTTTCTCTGAGTGCAATCAGGGCTCCCCACCATGGGAAAGAGTTCAAATATGATGTACCAGAGTTTGCGTCTGAGTCAGGCCCCACTCTCCACTCAACTGTGGAGAATGTCTTGTCCATCCACTAGATCTGAAAAAGGTTTCGATGTTTACTACAAGTATTGTCCTTGCATGGTGCAGTAGTTTGAGTAGAACCCCTGGGCCCAGATCTGCCCATCATTGAGCATTTCTTAAAGTGGTTATCAGTCATAATTATTCTGTTGAGATTTCTCTGTTTATCTCTGTACCCTGTTTTTTTTTGTTGTTGTTGTTGTTGGTTTTTTTTTTTGTTTGTTTGTTTGTTTGTATCATCCGTTTTGTAAATGTTTAATTTCTTAACTTCTTTATACATTTTGTCTATTAGCTCTCTTTCAGATGTAGGTTTGGTGAAGACATTTTCCATAAATGTAGGCTGGCATTTTGTTCTGTTGACAATGTCCTTTCCTAACAGAAGCTTTTTACTTCTGTGGAGTCCACTTACTAATTGTTGGTCTTAGAGTCTGCGCTGATGGTATTCTGATCAGGAAGTTGCTTCCTATGCCAATGAGTTCAACACTAACTCAAGCTTTCTCTTCTAATAGTTTAATATTTCTAGTCTTATGTTGAGTTCTTTGATCTACTTTTTCTTGAGTTTTGTTCAAGATGATAAATATGCATCTATTTGTATATTTCTTTTTTTTTTAAGAATGTTTTTTTTATTAATTTATTCTTGTTACATCTCAATGTTTATCCCATCCCTTGTATCCTCCCATTCCTCCCCCCCACCCCCATTTTCCCATTATTCCCCTCCCCTACGACTGTTCCTGAGGGGGATTATGTCCCCCTGTATATTCTCATAGGGTATCAAGTCTCTTCTTGGCTACTTGCTGTCCTTCCTCTGAGTGCCACCAGGTCTCCCCCTCCAGGGGACATGGTCAAATGTATATTTCTATATATAGACATCCAGTTGTACCAGCACCATTTGTTGATGATGCTTTCATATTTCCATGGTATGGTTTTGGCATCTTTGTTAAATATCAAGTGTCCATACCTGAGTGGGATTTTTCCTGGGTCTTCAATTTTGTTGTTCAAATAGCCTGTTTCTATGCCAATAGCATGCAGGTTTTTGTTTGTTTGTTTGTTTGTTTGTTTGTTTTTTTAACATTATGTAGTACATCTTGAAATCAGGGAAGGAGTTGCTTTCAGAGGTTCTTTTATTTTGTAGGATTGTGTTTTAGATACTCTGAGTTTTTAAAAGTGATTTGTTTATTTATTGCTATGTGTACAGTTCTCTTCTTGCATGTGGTTGCTGGGAGTTGAACTCAGGACACTTGAAGAGCAATCAGTACTCTTAACCTCTGAGCTATCTCTTCATCCCCTGATACTCTGTTTTGTTTTTGTTTTTTCTGTATGAAGTTGAGAATTGTACTTTCAAGGTCTGGGAAGAATTGTGTTGATATTTGATGGGAATTGCATTGAACCTATAGATTGCTTTTGGTAAGATGGCCATTTTTATTATGCTAATGCTACCAACCCATGGGCATGGGACGTCTTTTCATCTTCTATTATCTTCCACAAATTCTTTTTTCAGAGATGGGAAGTTCTTGTCATACAGGTCTTTCACTTTCCTGTTTAGAATTATGGCATGTTACTTTATATTATATGTGGATTGTAAAGGGTGTTGTTTCCCTAGTTTCTTCCTCATCTTATTTATCTTTGTATAGAGGACTGTTACTAATTTTTTTAATTAATTTTGTTTCCAGTCATCTTGATGAAAGCATTTATCACATGTAGAGTTCTCTCATAGAATGTTGAGGGTCTCTCATATATACTATCATATCATTTGTGAAAAGAAATAATTTAACTTCTTCCTTTCCCATTTGTTTCCACTTGATCCCCTTTAGTTCTCTTTTTTTTGTTCTAGCTAGAACTTCAAGTACTATATTGAAGAGGTATTGAGAGAGGGGGCAACCTTGTCTTGTTCTTGATTTTAGGAGAATTGCTTTGAGTTTATTTATTTTGATGTTGGCTATCAGTTTCGTGTATATAGTTTTACTGTGTTCATTATAGGCCTTGTATCCTTGGTCCTTCCAAGATTTTATCATAAAACGGTGTTAGATTTTGGTTCTAATGAGATGATCATGTAATTTTCTTTCTTTCAGTGTGTTTATATGGTGGATTACATTGATGGATTTTTGTAGGTGGAACCATCCTTACATCCCTGGGATGAAGCCTACATAATCATGGTGGATGACATATTTTCAATTCAGTTTCATAAGTATTTTAGTAAGTATTTTTACATCAGTGTTCATAAGGGAGATTGGTCTGAAATATTCTTTCTTTGTTGAGTCTTTGTGTAGTTTGGATATAAGGGTGACTAGCTTCATAGAATTAGTTTGACAGTATTCCTGTTTCTATTTTGAGGAATAATGTGAGGAGTTTTGGTATTAGCCCTTCTTTCAAAGTCTAGTATTATTCTGCACTGAAACCATTTGACCCAGGGCTTTTTTTGGGGGGTGAGGTGGGAAGATTTTGATGATTGCTTTTATTTCCTTATCGATTATAGGAAGGTTTAAACTGTTTATCTGGTGTTGATTTAATTTTGGTAGGTAAAATATGAAAAAATTCATCCACTTACCTTAAATTTTCCAGTTTTGTAGAATAAAAGTTTTTGAATTAAGACATATTGATTTTTTCTTCTGTTCTGTTGTTATGTCACCCTTTTCATTTCTGAAATTGTTAATTTGGATATTACCTCTCAGTCTTTTAGTTAGTTTGGCTAGGGTATTGTCTATGATGTTGATTTTTTTTTTCAAAGAAGCGGCTTTGTATATTTTTCTCTTTATTTCTTTATTTTTTAATTTGTGTATTCATTTTACATCCCAGTCATATCTCGCTCCCTCCTGTCCTCTCAGTCCCAGACTCCCTCTCTCTTCCCTCACCACACCCCTTCACCTAACCACCCCAGCTCACTAATTAGCATCAGGACTGAGCTTGTGTTCTCCCCTGTGGCTTGACAAAGCAATCTTACCAGGGGGAAGTGATCACCAAGCAGGCAACAGAGTTTGTGTCCTGTGAGAGGTTCCATCCAGCAGTAGTTAAAAGAAAATGCTGAGACTCACAACCAAACCTTGGGTGAAGCATAGGCTGTCTGGTGGAAAAGTTGGGGAAAGGAAAACAGTCTAGAGGTGACAGGAGCTCCATAAGTAGACCAGCAGATTGAACTAATTTTGTCCCAGATGGTCTTCTGCAGACTGAAGGACCAACCAAAGACCGTGCGTAGACTGGACTTAGATCAGGTACACAGACATAGCCAATGGGCAACTCAGGCTTGGCTTCATGTGGGTCCTTTAATAAGAGAAATGGGGGCAGGGGCAGCTCTTACTTTTTGCTCTTACTCTGTTCTCTTTTTTTCCTAAGTTATTGATTTCAGCCCTGAGACTGAATATTTGCTGTTATCTACTCCTCTTGGGTGTGTTTGCTTCTTTTTGTCATATAGCTTTTAGGTGTGCTTTTAAATTGCCAATATGAGAACTCTCCAATTTCTTTTTGAAAGCACTTAGTGCTATGAACATTCCTCTTAGCACTGTTTCATTATGTTTGATAAGTTTGGGTATATTGTACTTTCATTTTAATTGACTTCTAGAAAGTTTTTAATTTAATTTTTTAGTTATTTCTTCCCTGACCCAGTTGTCACTGGGTTTCCATGAATTTGTGAGCTTTCTCTTGTTTGTGTTGCTGAAATCTAGTTTTAATTCATGGCGGTCTGATAAGATTGAAGGGAGTATTTTAATTTTCTTGTATCTGTTGAGGCTTTCTATGTGACCAAATGTTTGGTCAACTTTGAAGAAGGTTCTATGATATACTGAGAAGAAAGTATATTCCTTTGTGTTTGGGTGAAATGTTCTGAAGAGATCTTTTGGTCCATTTTATTCACAGTATCTGTTAGGTTAATTATTTCTCTTTTTAGTTTCAGTCTTGGTGACCTATCCTTTGGTAAAAGTGGGATTTTGAAGTCTCCAACTGTTAATGTGTGGGGATCAATGTATGATGGACACTTTACTTATGTTTCTTTTACAAATTACATTGCCCTTGTATTTGAGGCATATATGTTCAGACTTGATATATTATCTTGGTGGATTTTACCTTTCATGAATATGAAGTGTACTTCCTCATTTATTTTAATTGTTTTTGGTTGGAAATCTATTTTCTTAGATATTAGAGTGGCTACTCCAACTTGATTCTCAGATCTGTTTGCTTGGAAAATCTTTTTCCAGAACTTTACTCTGAGATATTATCTATCTGTTGCAAACGTTTGTTTCTTGTATGCAGCAGAATGTTGGGTCATGTTTATGAATCCATCCTGTTAGCCACTATCTTTTTATTGGGGAGTTAAGTCCAGCTTATGTTGAGAGATATTAATGATCAATGATTTGATGCTGGTGGTTGGAATGTGTATGTTTCTCTTTTGCTGTTTTTGCTGCAAAGGAGTTATTTATTTCCTGTGTTTTCCTGGATGTAGTTTACTTCCTTTGGTTGGAGTTTTCCTTCTTTTATATTCCTCAGGATTAGGTTTGTGCATAGATAGTCTTTAAATTTTGGTTTTGTTATGGACTACCATATTTTCTCCCTCTATGGTGATTGAAAGTTTTGCTGAGTATAGTAGTCTGGACTGACCTCTGTGGTCTCTTAGGGTGTGCAAGACATCTGTGCAGATCCATCTGGCATTTAGAGTCTCTGGTGAGAAGTCAGTGGTAATTGCCTTATATGTTATATCACTTTTTTTCCTTGTAGCTTTACATTTTTTAAAAATTGCTCTCTACAGTTATTGTTTTGAACATTATGTGGCAGGACAATTTTCTTTTCTGGTCTAAACAATTTGGTTTTCTGTACATCTCTTGTACACTTATAAACATCTCTGTTTTAAGGTTGAGGAATTTTTCTTCTATGATTTTGTTGAAAATAATTTCTGGCCCCTGGAGCTGAAAATCTTCTCTTTCTTCTATTCCTATAATTCTTAGGTTTTGTCTTTTCATACTATCCTTGATTTCTTGGGTGTTTTGTGTCAAGAATTTTTTAGATTTAACATTTTCTTTGACAGTTGTATTAAGTTCTTCAATTGTATCTTCTACACCTGAGCTTTTTTTCTCCATCTCTTGAATTATTTTGGTGATGCTTATCTCTGTAGTTCCTATTTTCTTTCCTAACTTTTCCCTTTCTAGGATTTCCTAAGTTTGTGTTTTCTTTATTGTTTTGATTTCCATTTTCAGGTCTCAAGCCATTTTATTCATTTCTTTTACCTGTTTATTATATTTTCCTGTATTTTAAGAAGCAATTTACTCATTTCCTCTTGAAGGGCCTTTATTTGTTTATTGTATTTTGCTGTATTTCTTTCTTTCTTTTTTTTTTTTTTTTTTTTTTTTTTTTTTTTTTTTTGCTGTATTTCTTTAATGAATTTATTCGTTTCCTCTTTAAAGGCCTCTATCATCTCCAAAAGCATAGTTTTAAGCTCATTTCTCTGTGTTTCAGTTGTGTTGGGATATCCAGGACTGTGTGCAGTGAGATAACTGGGTTCTGCAGGTGTCATATTGCCAGCTTTTGTTGATTGTGTTCTTACCTGGCCTTTAGCCATTCAGTTGCCTCTGGCATTGACTGGCTGTTCCTAGTGCCTAATGGATTTCTTAAGGGTATAAGAGCCCTGGGCAGGAGGCAGAATGATTCTTAAAGAACCCTCCTTGGGATGGTAGGTATGGTTCTGGAATGGCTGTTGAGTCTTTAGGAATGCTTGTAGTTCTCCTCAGGTCACTATGTCTCCCCCATAAGCAGGGGATTAGACTGGGATGTTTAGCCTGTATAATCCCAATTCCCAGCATGTCTCCTTAGGAACCCAATAACCCTACTCTTACTGGAGGATCTCTGGGAGTCAGCAGCCCCACCACTTGCTCACATGCTCACTTTCCCCTTAATGACTGAGCTCAAGTTGCACAGACATCATGGGTGTGTCATCATTTTGGAACAAGATACTGAGGTATGGCCAGTCTCCTCAGGTGATGTGTAGAGCTATGGACTGGAGGCTTTGGCCATTTCCCTGGATCCTGGGAGTTGGGTGGTCAGAGGCTGAAACTAAATGCCCCTGGAACTCAGGATTTTTTCTGGGACAGAAGGAATAGTCGGGTGGGCAGAAGCATTAACCTAGTGTCCCTGGAACCTGGGAGTTTTCACCAAGATGGTGCAAATAGCCTGGTCACCAGAAACTGGAACCACTCATTTCCTGTTCCCAAGTGTGGCGCCCATGCCACCACGGTACCGAGTCGAGGGCGAGGGACTGCGGATTTAACTCATGCGTGCGCGCGCGCGCGCGCGCGCACACACACACACACACACACACACACACACACACACACACACACACAGAAACACAATAACACAGCGCGTCCTTCATGCTAAGAGAGCAGCAGCCGCAGCAGCGGTTTATTATTCCTCCTGCCAGAGTTCCAAAGAGCCTTCTTATAGGCAGCCAAACAGGAATCCTCCTCCCAGGTGAAATCCCTCAAGAGGTGATTGCACACAGGAGGAAAAGTCTGGAGGAAGGGAGGGGCAGTAAACATGACTAGTTAACCAAGATAAACACAGACATACAAGCTGCTAGAAACAGGACATGAAACAGCAAGACAGGCAGGCAGCCCAGTCAGGCCTGGTTCCTACACCCATGGCCTCTCCTAAGCCCTGCAAAACACAGATGCTAGCATTTTGGAGCCTATAGGATGGCTTCTTGCTTGTTATATGGTCCTATTCCTCAGAACCAGTGTACACTGGGCATTGCCATCTTGATTCAATCTTAGTGACTTCTAATTTCTGGCTATCATATTCATAATGTTAGTTTTGTTGTGGTAAATTTAGTAGTAAGGTCTAATAATGTTTATTATTATCCCAATAATTATTATTACTGTGTTATTTCTTAACCTGCTAGCAATCAATGAAACACAGACACCTGTTATATTTTACAATAGCCTTAGTTAACCTGGGGCAGGGCAGATATTAATCCCCTAAACTACATCCCATATTGGAGCAGGTATGTGATACCTACCCCAATCCCATGCCATATGCATCCAATGTTCTCTATCATGCTGCTTCCCACCCATAATCCCAAATACTTGTTAAGTATCATCATCTGGGCCAAATTTCTATCGAAGACAGCCATGTGCTTTTCCTCTACCTAACCCATGGCTCCAGGCTCCTTCTTGCTCTTCCTCTCCAGTCTTTCCACTTTCCCGAGAGTCCCCCCCTCTCTCAAATCTCATGAATCTTAGTCATGCCTATCCCATTTACCTTGCTCAGGTGCGATAGCCCTTTATTGGTCAAACAGGAAATTCCTTAGGCAAGGTTACATACCATCCTTCAGAGAGATCAAGCAATAATTAACATCAAAGTATATCTGACCAATCTCCAACATGGTTTTAAGATTCTTTTCTTTTGTTTCACCGTCTTGTATATTCAGAACTTGCTGTATTGGGATAACTGGGGTCTATTTTCCTATGTGTTTTTTATTACTAAATTTTAAAAGTGTATTTACTTACTCACTTTACATCTTGATTATAGCCCCCTGTCCTCCCAGTAGCCCTAACACCACTTCCATCTCCTCCTCAGAGAATGGGGAGGTCTCCATGGGTACCAACCCACCCAAGCACATTAAGTCAATGCACGGCTAGGCACATCATTTCCCACTGGAGCCAGACAGGGAAGCCCATTAATGGGACAAGATCCAAAGAGAGACAAACCAAAGGGACTTGTCCTAGGCCCCTGCACATATGTAACATGCACAGTTTGGTCTTCATGTAGTTTCCCCAGCAACTGGAATAGAGGACCTCGCTGCCCTGGATATTGTTTTTTGTGCTCTTATATTGGTGTCTAGGCATTTGGGTTGGTGTGATTATAGGTCTAGGGGCTGATTTCTTGCCTTGTGCCCCTTGAATTGTGTTTTGTTTTTTTGGTTGCTGTTTTGTGTGTGTGTGTGTGTGTGTGTGTGTGTGTGTGTTTTGTTTTTGTTGTTGTTGGTTTTTTGTTTGTTTGTTTGCTTTATTTTTGTTTCTGCTTTCTGGTCTTATGTCCAGTGTAGCCTATGGTTGAGTAGGGGTCTCCACCTGAGTTGAGTAACGGACTTTTGGTTGCTTGCCTGGTCTCTGGTCAAGCAATGGGTCTGTTCTCTAGTTGTAGGTTAGGACATGGTTATGAGGAGGAGAAGGGTTTGGGGATAATGTTTTGGTAGAGGTACTGAGACAGTGTAAGAGTTTTTCAAGCAAGAAGCCTACCTCATATTCTGGTAGGTTTGGTCTGTGTTTGAGAAGGGGATGTCTGCTGGAATTATTGGTCAGGACACAGTGATGAGAAGTGAAGGGACAATTCTGGATTGTGTCTGTTGAAAGCTAGATAGTAGGTAAGATCTGCGGGTGGGTGACTAACCTTTTATTTTGGGTGATGTGGCCTGTGTCTTCAGGGGGTATTTGCAGGCAGCTGACCTACCTGATATTCTGAGTATGGTAATTATTACCAATTTATTTTCATTTCTAAAGTTGAAATGATCAAAATTGACTTAATGATACTATAGAAGTAGAAACATGATTTCTGAGATTATAAAAAGAAAATAACAAGAAGAAAAAAATCATTTGAATGGTTTCTCCTTTCTTCTTAAATGCAGAAAGGCATTTAATCCTTATTATGATTATGAAGGGGTGGAAATGTAATCTGATTATATGTTTAGAGATGGATCCTTTGGGAGTGATTAAAATAAGATAAGACCATCAGTGTGAGGCACTAGTAATTAAATTTGCCTTATAAGAGCAGGGAGGGAGACAAGGGAATGCCCAGTCCTTGTCAACACATGTGACAACTTGTGCTCCCTTGGAATTCTGCCATCATAAAGCCAGTTAATGTAACCCTTTCATCTTTAACCAGAACCACCAGCTAAAATAAATACTTCTAGTATTTTGTTATTGGTAACAAAAAGGGGACTCATACATCATTGAAATTTAATTTTACAAAAAAACATAATTTTATTTTGAGTATACAATATGACAGGCAAGAACAAAAATCCCAACATATAGATAGATATCCTGGTTTACTTGATTTATAATAATTTTTTATTCTAACACCATGAGAGTGTTTCAGCATTAAATGTGCTGATAGGACATAACTCTTAATGTATTTAAATCATTTGGATGTTAGGCTTTATGTAGATATTGATGCACAAAATGAAAGGCATATTAATACATTTGCAGAAGCAGACCTAAATAAGACAATGACTAAAATGAGAAAACAGAAATAATAGGTCTAGATGTTCAAATATTATCACAATCTATAATTAAAATGAGAAAGAGTTTAAAAATAAAACGGGGAAACACAAATTAAAATGGAAATTCTACAACATAATTATATAGGTTTTTAAAAACTTAGCAACATATCAAGACAAAAGAGATGACATGTATGAATTATAAGACAAAAAGTGGATTCAAGGTTTTTGGAAACAAAGAGGCAAAAAAAAAATCACTGTGGAACTAAGGCACATTAGTAGTTAGAATCACAAAAGTATAGGAAATGAATAAATGACCAACAGCAGTGTACAAGTGAGTATAAGCAGAGATTCTTCCTCATTCAAAATATCTGTAGCATATGTTTAAAGAAATACCATAAATACAGAGACAAAGAAGAAAAAGATCATACCTGAGCAATGCACAGAAATCTGAATACCTAAAAAACACCAAGATAAAGACTTTTACACCAGGACCGAAAAGATTAGCTCAAGCGTTCATCTTCTCATAGATAAGAGTGAACAAAGAAGATAATGCAAGAATGTCTCCAGAATACAAAAGGCATTGAAATAAATGTGCTACATTGATAAAAATAAAGCAGTTTAATACAAAATTTGCTTCCTGGTAACATAATATTTACTATTAATACACAAAATTTTAAAAAATTTAGATGGATATGACAGAAACAAGTGATTCATTCTCCACTGAGGCCAGACAAAGCAGTCTCACCAAAGAGAAGTGATTAAAAGACAAGAAACAGAATCCATGTCAGAGAGAATCCCTGCTCCCCTTACTAGAGGACCCACATGAAGACAAAGCTGCCCATCAACTACATATGTATAGAGGACCTATGTAAAGTCCACGATATCCCTTTGGTTGGTGTTTCAGCCTCTGTGAGGCCCCATGGACCTAGGTTAGTTTCTGTTGGTTTTCTTATGGAGTTCCTGTTACCTTCAAGTACTTCTATCTTTCCCTGTATACCCACTCCCTCATCTCTTCCCCAAGACTTCCTGATCTCCACAAAATGTTTGGGTGTGGCTCTTAGCATTTGTTTTAATCTGGAATTTCTCAAAGATATTTATGCTAGAATCCTATCTGCAAGAATAGAAGAACATCATTAGTAGTGGGTCTTCTCCTATGAGGTGGGTCTTAGGGCAATCATTGGTTGTCCATTTGCTCATAAAGCTGAGAATGCAAGCATCACTAAGTTCAGATATCAAGGACTTATTTTATAGATAATGAGAGAAAAATGAAAGAATAATTTCTTCTGCTTTTGGATGTTCTATTTTTAATTTTAATTATTTTAAATTATAACTATGCATGTTTTTCTGTGTGTGCATGTGTAGGGGGATGGTATATACACATTTATGGATGTGTGCAGCTACCTGAGGAGGCCAGAAGCATTAGATTACTTGGAGCGGTAGGTAAGGTAGTTGTGGGCTTCCAGAGATGTAACTGAGTCTTCTGAAGAACAGTGTATGGTACTAAATTCTCAGCCTTCTCACTTGCAGTATGTTGGGAGCCGAGAGACCCTGGCTGAGCTGAGAGACCCTGGTTGCGTTGAACTCCAGCTGACCCTTTCCAGCCAGCCTATACAGAAAGAACTTATCACACATTTTGCCTGGCAACGGACAAACAGCAAACATCGTGCTTGGCCCCAGGAGAGGGAACTTGGCCCTGAGAAAAGGAACACTCAGTGTACCGTGGCTTTGTAGCCTTTCTCAGAAGTCACGGTACATGAACATCTGACGTGCTGTGGTCTCTGGGAAAAGACCGCGGGGCCACCTGTCTCCTCCCCCTGCCCCACACATTGTCCCAGGGGTTCCACCCCGGAAGATTCTGTAGTTTCCCACTGCTCTCCCTCCTTCCCCCGCCCTTCCTGAAGCACACTTTAAAAATCATACACCTGCTTTCAGTAAAGGACTCTTGATAAGACATACTTTCTTGAGTCGTGCCTTCTCTCTCGCCCATTCTTCCTTCTCAGGCCGCGACCCCTTCGAGACCCCGAATAACTGAACCCGCGGGACGGGGACAGCAGTACTTATACAAATAAATTTTAAAATTTAAAATAAATTAAAAAATAACTCTTGGCAAGATGTACTGAACATTTTTTTCTTTTATTTTTTCGTTAGCTTTCTACCACTGTGATAAAATTATATGATCAAATGATTGTAAAATTAATTAAAAAACAAACAGAATAAAATATTATGTTGTCCCCCAGTTTTAGTGCTTTCAGTGTTCTACTTGCAGAATTAGCATAAAAACAGAGGTGGAGGCATGTGTAGAAAAATTTGCCTTCACTGAGACAGAAGGTGAAGAGAAAAAGAGGATCTTTTCCAGGGTCCCAATATTTGTTTTCAGACACACCCCAATCAATGTTCTAAAATGTTGCACATGGCCCTCCTCATCAATGCTGTGTGAGAGTGCTTGGGCTATCTCCACAGCCTAGGAAACAGAGAAAAATAACTTGCCCATTTTTTTCCTAGACAACAGAGGAGAATAACTTTCCTTTCCCTCTTTTTCTTTTTTTTTTTGTTGTTGTTGTTGTTGTTGGTGGTGGTGGTGGTTGTTTTGTTTTTTGGGTTTTTTGTTTGTTTGTTTGTTTCTATCTTTTTAAATTTTTTACACATTTTTTATTGAAAAATAAAATAATTCATATTACATCTCATTTGCTATCCCATCCCATGCATCCTCCCATTCCTCCTTCCATCCTGCTTTCACCCCATTCCCTTTCCCTATGATTATGATTTAGGGGGACTTCCTCCCCCTGAATATGATGCTATGGTATCTAGTCTCTTCTTGGTAGTCTGCTATCCTTCCTCTGAGTGCCATCAGGCCTCCCTATCAAGGGGATATGGCCAAATATGGGGCACCAGAGTTTGTGTGAAAGTCAGTTCCCAGTCTCCACTTAGCTGTGGAGAATATTCTGTCCCTTGGCTAGATCTGAGTAGGGGTTTGATAATGACTGCATGTATTGTCCTTGGTTGGTGCCTTAGATCGAGCAGGACCCCTGGGCCCAGATCTGCCCATCATAGTGTTCTTCTTGTAGGTTTCTAGGACCCTCTGGATCCATCTATTTCCCTATCTCCTATGTTTTTCTCACCTAGAGTCCCAATAGGATGTCCTTACCTCTATCCCACTTTCCTGGTAAGTGAAAACTTTAATGAGACCTGCCCCTTGGGCTAGTGTCCAGTTATAAGTGAGTATACACCATTTGCGTATCTCTGCTTCTGCGTTAGCTCACTCATTATGATTATTTCTAGTTCAATCCATTTGTCCACAAATTTTGGAAATTCCTTGTTTGTAATAGCTGAGTAGTATCTTTAGTGTAAATATAATACAATTTCTTTATCCATTCTCCTATTGAGGGACACTTAGGCTGTTTCTATGTTCTGGCTATTATGAATAAGGCTGCTATGAACATGGTTGAGCATATGTCCCTGTTGTTTGCTGAAGCATCTTCTGGGTATGTTCCAAGGAGTGGAATAGCTGGGTCTTGAGGAAGCCCTATTCCCAGTTTTCTGAGATACAACCAGACAGATTTTCAAAGTGGCTGCACTAGTCTGCATTCCCACAGGCAATGAAGGAGTGTTCCTCTTTCTCCACATCCTTGCCAGCATGTGCTGTCACTTGAATTTTTGATCTTTGCCATTCTGATGGGTGTAAGATGGAATCTGAGAGTTGTTTTGATTTGCATTTCTCTGATGACTAATGAGGACAAGCATTTCTTTAAGTGTTTCTCAGACATTTGATATTCCTCTGTTGAGAATTCTCTGTTTAATTCTGAGCCCTAGTTCTCAATAGAATTATTTGGTTTGGTGGTGTTTAATTTCTTGAGTTCTTTTTAAAGTTTGGATATTAGACCTTTGTCAGATGCAGGGTTGGTGAAAACCATTTCCCAGTCTGTAGGCTGTCGCTTTGTTCTTTTGACAGTGTCTCCTGCCTTACAGAAGCTTCTCAGCCTCATGCGGTCCCATTTATTATTTGTTGACATTAAGGCCTGGGCTGTTGGTATTCTGTTCAGGAAGTTGTCTCCTGTGCCAATGTGTTCCAGGCTCTTCCCCACTTTCTTCTAACTGATTTAGTGTCTCTGGTTTTATGTTGAGGTCTTTAATCCAATTGGACTTGAATTTTGTGCATGGTGACAAATATGGGTCTAAATGCATTTTTCTACATGTAGACATCCAGTTAGACAAGCACCATTTGTTGAAGATGCTATCCTTTTTCCATTGAATAGATTTGGCTTCATTTTCAAAAATCAGGTGACTAAATGCGTGTGGATTCATATCTGGGTCTTCAATTCGATTTCATTGATCAACCAGACAATTACTGTACCAGTACCATGCTGTTTTAATTACTATTACTCTATAGTATAGCTTGAGATCAGGTATGGAGATTCCTCCTAAGGATCTTTTATTGTATAAGATTGTTTTAGGTACTCTGTTTTTTTTGTCTTTTCATATAAAGTTGAGAATTGACCTTTCAAAGTCATTAAAAAATTGTGTCGGTATTTTGATAGGGATTGCATTGAATCTATAAATTGCTTTTGATAAGATGGCCATTTTTACTATGTTAATTCTCCTGATCCATGAACAAGGGAAATTCCTCCATCTTTTCAAGTCACCTTCAATCTCTTTCCTCAGGGACTTAAAGTTTTTTTTCAAACAATTCCTTCACTTGCTTGGTTAGAGTTACTCCTAGATATTTTACATTGCTTGTGGCTAACATGAAGGGTGTAGATTTCCTAATTTCTTCCTCTGCATGATTGTCATTTGTATATCGGAAGGCTAATGACTTTTTTGAGTTAATTTTGTAACCAGCCAGTTTGCTGAATGTGTTTATCAGCTGAAGGAGTGCTCTGGTGGAATTTCGGGGGTCACTTATGTACACTATCATATCATCTGTAAATAAGGATAATTTGACCTCTTCCTTTCCCATTTGGATCCCCTTGACCTCCTTGTGTTGTCTTATTGCTCTTTCTAGGACTTCAAGAACTATATTGAAGAGATATGGAGATAATGGGAAGCCTTGTCTCATCCCCAATTTTAGAGGAATTTCCTTGAGTATCTCTCCATTTTATTTGATGTTGGCTATTGGCTTGCTGTATATAGCCTTTATTATGTTTAGGAATGTGCCTTGTATTCCCAATCTCTCCAACACTTCAAACATGAATGTGTGGTGAATTTTGTCAAATGCTTTTTTGCATCTAAGGAGATGACCATGTATTTTTTACTTTAGTTTGTTTTTATGGTAGATTACATTGATGGATATTCATATATTAAACCATCCCTGCATGCCTGGAATGACACCTACCTGGCCATGATGAATGATATCTCTGATATGTTCTTGTATTCATTTTACAAGTATTTTATTCATTATATTTGCGTCTATGTTCGTAAAAGAAATTGGTCTGAAGTTCTCCTTTTTTGTTTGGTCTTTGTGAGGTTTATGTATCAACGTGACTGTGGCCTCATAGAAAGAATTTGGTAATGTTCCATCCACTTCTATCTTTTAGAGTAGCTTGAAGACTATCAGTATTAGCTCCTCTTTAAAATCTGATAGAATTATGTGCTGAAACCATCTGGCCAAGGGCTTTTTTTTGGCTGGGTTCTAACTGCTGGGATCTGTAGGCTCAGGCCTTGTGCTCTGTTTCAATGTGGGCCCGGTATGGGCCTGCTGGCTGGGCGCCACTCTCTCTGAGCTGGGTGGACCCAAGAAGTTCAGTATCCCGCGTTCTGTTCCAAAGTGGCACAGTTTGAGGCCACTGTTTGTGCGCGCTCTCTCTGACCTAGGTGGGCCCAGTTGCCTGTGTTTCCATGCAGTGTGGGGTCCTCAGCAGATTTGTGTGGGGTGGGTAGATGGGACCAAGGGCAGCTTCCCCTGTTTCCCTGCAACTTCTACAGGCCAGGGGCTCCAGTACTGACCCGCACACTGAATTCGGGGTTTATCTACCAGCTGCAGCCCACAGGTGGGTTCCGTATGAGCGAATGGAGAGTGGGTTCAGGGCCTCTGTGGACTGATACTTGACTCAGGGCCAAGCCCTCCAGTGGTCTGCAGTGTGTGGGACCCAACTTACCTAAAGTTCTCTGGAATTAACAGTCTGTGGCTCCATTCAAGTCCCTGGTCTCTGTGCAGTAGATCAGATACAGTGCTTGTTGGGCGCCACCATCTTGAGGATCTCTCCTTTCCCTCTTAAAAAGGCTTTTTAGATTATTTTGTAAATTATAATTATAGCATTTTCCCCAGCACATTCTTCTCTCCAATCTCTCAGTTACATCCATCTCTACAATCCATATTCAGGGCCTCCATTTTTATTAATTGCTAATATGTGTATATATGTATATACAGCTTATATAAAAATATCTTTTAAATTTACATATATGTGTGTAAACGTGCATGATTTTGTGAGTACCACATGCTTACAGGGGTTCTTGGATGCTAAAGAGGGCATCCAATATCTAGAAACTATAACCACTACGTAGGTGCTGGGATCTGAATACATGTCCTCTACAACAACAGTAAGCTATTTTTAACCAATCTCTCCAATCTTAAGATAATTTTCTTAGTGTTATAGGTACCAAATACCATTTTAAAAGTGTTGCACGTTGAAGATGTACTAGTGAAAGATCTATTTAACCAGCCAATTGCTGTAAACTAATGTTCATAACTTTTTATGGTCCAGAAGACTTTACTGTAAGGACTTTAGAACAAAACAAAATTTGGCTTTCTCTGGAACACATCTTTTTTTCTAAGACTCATTTACTTCTCACTTTCCAAGAGTCTAAACTTAGAATTAGGAGCTTTTTAAAAGAGAGCTACCTCCTTCCACGACTGTAAATTAAAGAGCTGTAGACTTCCTTTCCCCTGGAGTAAGATGCATCCCTCTATGTTATGAGTTTTTCATGTTTTCTCCCAATAGAGCATTCATTAACTAAGATAATAAGGTCTTCTTTTCTATCTCAGAATGTGAAGCCTCAAACAGATGTCCAACTTTTGTAGAAACTCCTGACATATATTTTCTGTCCTGTCCTGTGTGATAAACACTTGTGAACATAGTGTGATCCCTTTTCCTGTGTTTTTACTGAGTTTTCCATAAAATTTTAAAAATTGAATTTCTCAGTACTTAACACTATCACTACAATGTGATATTTTTGTTTGTATGTTGGTTGCTTGGTTGGTTCTTTAAGACAGTGTTTCTGTAGCCTTGGCTGTCCTTGACTTGCTTTACAGGCTAGGCTGGCCTCAAACTCACAGAGATCCACCTGCCTCTGCCTCCCCAGAGTGATGGGATTTAATGTACATGCCACCATACCTGGGTGTGTTTATTTTTTAAACTTCAAAATCATAGGAAATTAGATGGCACTCGATATGATGCATTCATTTTTACATTAAACTTTTTATACATGCCAGTGAATTAAACATAATTATCTTGACTGAGGAAGACTTGTTCTGTTTTATTCATTTTATTCCAGCCATCAGTATTGAAAAGCAATGTAAATATATAAATTGAAAATTTTACTTTTAAAACATTTGTGAATAAAGACAATAAATCAAAATTGTTTCAGGTCTGGCTTATTCACTAAGAACTCTGGCTGCTCTTCCAGAAGTTCTGGGTACAAATTCCAGTACCCACATGTCAGCTTATGACTCTCTGTAACTCCAGTTATAAGGCTCTAATGTTCTCTTAAGGAAGACATTCATACACGTAGAGTAAATATAAATAAAATATCAAATATTCAATTTTATATGAAAGCAAGAGTTTCAAACTTCTTCCTTAAATAACCTTGTTTTTTATATTTGTTGAATTTTGTTAATCATCACTACAGCAAATATTTTTCAAATCGTTACCACAAACAAAAGAATAAATAACCACATAGACAAACTTAGAAAGAATAATTCCTATTTATAAGGTTTTATAAAGATGTCATGTATAAGTACTATGTTATTTTATTCCATGTTTACCAAGAGAACAAAGTTGGATAAAATTCCAGGAACAAATATCACACTCTAATCATTATTTAATGAAATGTTAGGCTGCCTTGCAAAGAAATGGCTATGGTATTATAGGATGTAATCAAGCATAAAGCATGTAATTTTCTGTAGAAACATTCTCCTGGTGTTTAGATTATTTGAAATGTGCTGGGATAGGTAATTCCTTAAGGTATTTTTAACTCTAAAGTCTTCTGAATTAAGTGGTTGTATCTAAAAAATTAGTATAGTAATATATATATGTATATATATATATATATACATATATATATATATTATACTATGCTATAATTATAGTATAGAAGATAAATCAACTATCCAGTATGTTTTCCTATCAAATGACAACAGAAGCAATTGCTACCCACTCTCTTGTTGCAGTATCTTACCACCTTGAACCATTTCATAACTATCCCATCTTCATTCTTCTTATTTTGAGAAATTGTTTTTCTTTATTAGAATATATATTTAACACCAAGCACTTATTATTTCTGTTTTTCACTTAGCATGATGTCCTTTAGGTTCTTCTAGATTGTTTAAAGTGGCAGTGATTTTTTTCCTGTTTCTGAGCCACAATAATATTCCTGTGTAGATATGTAATGTGTTATCACATTTTTCATTTTTAAAGAATTCTCACATTTTTTTCCATAATGTTCATACTAGTTTACACTGCCTCTGAAAGTTTACAAGCACTTTTTTCTCTATGTTTTTCTCCCTCCTTACATAGGCATCCAAAGGTTTGAAGTGACACCTCATGATCTTTATAGAGCAATAGCTCTGTATTTTTCTAAATTCAGTGATATATTAGTCACCTTTCTCTCAGTGCACAAAAGTATCTGAGCTAAGCAATGTAAAATAAGGGAGGTTTTATTCTGTTTCACTGCTTCAGATATATCACATATGGCAGATGGTATTAAACCCCATACAATTTATTCAATAGTTTACTAACACACTACTGATTTGGCCCTATAAATTTAGATACAAATATATTATAAAATATTGGAAACATAACCCAATAATATAGTAAAGAAATGGTATATTAAGGCTAAAAAATTCTGATATAATTTATCATAAATAAAAATATTATATTTAAATACATCACTAAGAACTAATAAAAAGTTAAGTCCTTTCTGTATAAGCACAATCACATGCATGGGTATGTAATTATTTCACTTGAGGCAGAAAGGGACTTGACAAAATTTAAAACCAGCTCAGGAAAATGGAAGTAGCAAAGAACTTAAAACTAAAAAGGTCACAGACATGCCTCACAGTGGGATGATGATATGAACTGCTTCCCGCCTTCAAAACTATAACAAGATAAGGATGCCAACATGAGACAATGCTTTTCAAAAATGGATGACATTCAGTACACAATAAATAAGATTATTTTATTTTACTGTAGTCTAAGCTATGAAGGCCTGGTCCACCAACTGATTATATACTTGTAAAAATTTTGGAAACAAACAGGAACAAAGAATACAATATGAATCAAGGTCCAAAAGCATTGTCAATAGTAAAAGAGCTGTTTTATGTAAAGCAGCTATATTTTTATCTAATATTATTTTTTAATTTTGTTTATTTGGTATTTTTAAGCATTGTAAACATGCATTTGTTTCCAGATAATTAGTGAGGTCTTTCACCTACAATGACTTTATTGTGCTTATCAAGG
Source organism: Acomys russatus (assembly GCF_903995435.1). Lineage (NCBI taxonomy): Eukaryota > Metazoa > Chordata > Mammalia > Rodentia > Muridae > Acomys > Acomys russatus. The sequence goes on along the minus strand of NC_067158.1, from coordinate 3,173,577 downwards.
AGAGTTTAAAGAAAGAATAATAAAAGGAAATGTAGCCTCCAAAGTAGGCAACCTTCAACAAGGGCCACTAGTTTTTGACAGCTATCTCTCTAGAAAGACCCTACTTCTTCTAACACTAATTATCATTAAAGTTGAAAACTCCAAGACAGACATGAATGCTCCTTAAAGGAGTCAAGCAGCAAGGCAGATAAAATGTTCTGCATGGTATGAAAGGTGACACTACCCTCAAGGATTCCTTACTATGAGAGTTTTACCAGGTTTTGTAACTTGTTAAAATCATGGTGAAGTAGAGATACTAACATTTTTTTTCTAATAGGTTTCATTTAAATAATGACCATATTACTGGGGCATGGGTAATAATGGATAAAGATATTGTTAGGTATTGATGACATTGGATAAGAGAAGCCTGAACAAGTCTAATCTTGGGTAGGAATAGTTGACAAAGCTTCTGACAATGGTATTGTACTGTGACTGTGAGCCGAGGAACAAAAACTAACAGCCAATAAACTGCTTAGATAAATTGTCTTCTAAAGATTCTTTTACATAAAATCAGCACTTAGTGCTTTAACACATGGATATATACAATTTAATTTATAATATCCAATCAAATAATTATTAAATATTTTCTGAAAATTTAAGGATGACTACTGACAATTTCTTTCCCTTCAAAAATGCCATTTATGTAGCCAGGTGTTGTGATAAATTCCTCAGCAAACAAAGTCCAATGCCAGCATATGCTGCATAGTGAGGTGAACACAAATTAGATAGATAGATAATAGATGATAGATAGATAGATAGATAGATAGATAGATAGATAGACAGATTATAAATAGTTTGATGTAGAACTAGTAAAATTTCCCCCAAAGTTATGAATGTCTAGCCACTTGAAATATACTCATTTTTCCTTTGACTATATATTTTCTGGTGATACAGCAAAGTATATGTGTCTCACAAGTACAGAATGTAATCTACAACTCTGTAGATGCTTAAAATGCTGTTTAGATTCTTCTTATATACAATACATCGTCACCATAATTTCCCCTTTACACTCCTTCCCCCTCCACTAACTTTCCCTCTCAGATCCACTGCCCCTACATTTCACTCCAAAACACAGCAAGCCTCCCAAAAAACAACAGCCAAACAGGATAAAATAAAATACGAAATGAGACAAGGCTAAACTAGGAACACAGTAAGAAGAAAAGAGTGCAAAGAGCAGACAAAAAGTACTGTTGCCTCTAGCCATTCTGAAAAGTGTAACACAGAATCTTTAAATAGTTTTGATTTGCTTTTTCCTGATGGCTAAGGATTTAAAATTTTTCTTTAAGGGTTTCTTAGTCACTTGTAATTCCTCTATTGAGAAATCTATTTTACTCTTTGACTCATTTCCAAACTGGATTACTTGATTTTCAATCCTAATTCCTTAAGTTATTTATATAATTCTAAATTAGAATTCTGTTGAATATGTGGTTCACAAAAAAAATATTTTCCCATTATGTAGGCTGCCTCCTTGACAAAATGCCGGTGTTCTTTGCCTTACAAAAGTTTTTCATCTTAGAAATTTAGTGTCTCTGGTTTTATGTTGAGGCCTTTAATCCATTTGGACTTGAGTTTTGTGCATGCTGATCAATATAGATCTACTTGCATTTTCCTACTTGTAAACATCCAGTTAGACCAGCACCATTTGGTGATGATGCTATCCTTTTTCTATCGTATATATTTGGCTTCTTTGTCAAAAATCAAGTGTCCATATGTGTGTGGATTTATTTCTGGTTCTTCAATTTGATTCCATTGATCAACCAGCCTATTGCTGTGCCAGTACCATGCTCTTTTAATTACTGTTGCTCTATAGTACAGCTTGAGATCAGGGATGGAGATTCTTCTGGAGCATCTTTTATTGTACAGGATTGTTTTAGTTATTCTGGGTTTTTTGTTTTACTATATGAAGTTGAGAATTGATCTTTCAATGTCTTTAAATTTTGTGTACGTATTTTGATAGGGATTGCATTGAATCTGTAAATTGCTTTTGGTAAGATGGCCATTTTTACTATGTTAATTCTCCTGATCCACAAACAAAAGAGATCTTTCCATGTCATCTTCAGTCTCCTTCTTCAGAGATTTGAAGGTTTTTTTTTTCATACAAGTCTTTCACTTGCTTGGATAGAGTTACACCTAGATACTTTATATTGGTTGTAGCTATCATGAAGGGTGTAGTTTCCCTAATTTCTTTCTCAGCCTGTTTGTCATTTATATACAGGAGGACTACTGACTTTTTGAGTTGATTTTGTAACCAGTCAATAAATCTGTCAGAAGAAAATATGCGGAAGAACCTTGACCTCATTAGCACTGGAGACAACTTTCTAAGCAGAACACCAACAGCCCAAGCTGTAAAGTCAGCAATTAGTAAATGGGACCTCATGAAGCTGAGAAGCTTCTGTAAGGCAGAAGACACTGTTATCAGAACAAAGCAATGGCCTATAGACTGGCAAAGATCTTCAGCAACCCTACATCTGACAAAGGTCTAATATCCAAAATGTATAAAGAACTCGCCGGGTGTGATGTTGCATGCCTTTAATCCCCATACTTGGGAAGCAGAGGCAGGTGGATTACTGTGATTTCAAGCCCAGCTTGGTCTACCAAATGAGCCCAGGATAGCCAGGTATACACACAGAGAATCCCTGTCTTAGGAGAAAAAAAAAAAAAAAAAAAAAGAACTAAAGAAATTAAACAACTCCAAACCAAATAACCCAATTAAGAAATGGGGCTCAGAATTGTAGTTTTACACATGAGTAAAATAAGCTACATACAGCAGGAAGAACCACAAGACAATAAGGAATTATATAAATGTTACATTCATGGCGATTTGGCTATTTGTATTTGACAAACTTGAAGTCAACATCTTTCCTGTCTTGTTGGGCCTAAATTTCTGAATGGAGATTAATATCTATCATATCTTATTTCTATTAACTTAAAACATCTTTATTGATCTAAGAATGTCTTAACCTCTAACCTACTCAGCTTAAGTGAAAGACTGAACTAACTGTTCTTCAGACTAGTCAGAGACTTAAGAAGGGATAAAACTTAAATACCTGAGTGAACCCAGAGTGCAGCTTAGCAGGTTCCAAAATGAAAAAAAAAAAAAAAAAATGACTGAGACAGTTTACTTCCTGAACAGTCACCCTAAACATATCTGATGTCATCTCATTTTACTTTCAATCATTGCATTTTCCACACTCCTAGACTTTATCCATATTCTTTAATTACCAAGAAATGAAGAGTCACAAGTCTTTCCACTTGCTGACTTAGGACCACACTGTTTAGCCAAATTTTGTTTTTTCATTACAACCTTTTAATGTATGGTTAATCACATTCCAATATTTATCATCTAAATCCCATCTACACCAAAAATTTTCCTAAGCTGCAATTTGCTACTAACATCAACTCTGATCTCAGTATTCCTTGTCTAACGTTTCAGGTCAACGGCCCAACTGCTAAAGTGGGATGAAATGTTTTATCTCCAAGATCTTCATTCTCTTACTCAGTGTGAGTCAGTCTCAATTTTCAGCACATTGGCTCAAGAATGTCTGCTTTGCATTTGTTATCGCATATTTAAACATTGAACGCATAATGTCCTTTGGGAGCTTTCCTTGATTTTCAACAGATATCTCTGACTTGACACAGACTCACAAAATTCTGGCCTGATTTTGCTGTCACTTAATTCTCATCTCCTCCAGTCTGGATTGTTTTCTTGCCCACACTGTTGATGAGACTGAACTTTATATGGTGCTCTTCATGACTTATTTCCCTCAATTCTGCATGGAATTTTTAGGAAGACCTGTCAACTAAAATTTGAAAATGGCATATGAATCTCTCTACGTACTTCCATTACTGGTTACTTCACCTTGCCATTAGATGAAACCACTTATCATAGCCCATGCTACACAAATAATGTCCTCAATTTTTTTATTATAATTTAACTTATTTAACACATTAGATCCAGAATAGGCTCATTACTTTAGAGAACATCAAACTCTTCACTTACCCAAGGTGAAAGTCCAAAATGAAATTGACATCCATTGACTTGGACAACAAGGCTATTAGAAATCACCTTCTGCCTATTGTTATGCCTTTCTCATTGCTACAACCCAATTCTATTATGACCTTCTTTTTCTCCTTTGTTATCTGAAAGTTCATAAACCTTTAAAAAGGCCTCCGTTGATCTTCCATCTCTAGTCTAACTGCCTAAATAACTATCTCTTTGTGTCATTCTCGCCACCCTCATTAATATCTTAGTTTTTCTACTACTCTGTTACTACAAACTTAATACATGCTCCAACAAAGTGGGGGAGAGAGTACATTATCCCAGTCTTTCGAATAACATCTGCTAATAGTGGGCACAATAAAAATAAAATAAAAACATGTATCAATCCTGACCTTGGCATTCTCCAGAACTAGGAGTGTGATGCCCCAACCCATTGAATGGGATTGTCACTGAAGTTGATTAATACATCTTTTTAAGTGTATATTTTATTTATTATAATATATTCACATGACATTCCAATTGTTATCCCCTCTATTTCAGTGGGAATGGGAAGATATGATTAATAATACACCTTTATAGGTGGTTCTCAAGTTAACTCATCTTGGAGATTCTACAAAGCATGCATTCTGGTATAGTAGCCCTCAGACACACTATATTAATTTCAGTAATACATTATTACTTCATGAAGGTACCTACAATTGAGTCTAATATTCAACTGTGACATTTAGTTTCTGAACTAGACTCAGTAAGTATATAAAGTAAATATATGTGTAATATTGTTTAATAAAACTGAATTGGTTTAGTGACCTTAGTTAATATTGAGAAAAGTTTATCTTGTTGAAGGTAATTTTGAAAGTATATAAAAATGAGAATGTTTACAAACATTCAAGCTTAGTGTAATCTAGTTATTTAAGTGACATATTAGCAGTTTCTACAGTCAGATATGTTAGTCTTAGAAATAGATTCCTACAGATGACTTGAAAAATTTCTTTTCTCATTTTTATCTAAATATTTTCATCTGAGAGTTTCTGGCTAAGTTAAACTTCTTGATATCTTACTCTCGGGTAATAAAATCACATATCCCACACATATTGTGAAAGGCCCATACTTTAGGAGAGATACTAATTTCCTACTTATAAAAATGCAAAATTGAGACAAATTACATTCTCTTTCATATTTTTACATTTCTCCTTTCACTTAGAAATATTGTAATGCACTTAAATTAAACTTGAATGAAACAATAAAGCACTCCCACACCAAATTCCCATGTGTTGATTTTTATATCAAAACCTGTTTTAGAAAAGAGTTATAAACCCAGAAGGAAATGTAGACTAGATCCTTACAATCTAATTTTGAAAGGCAGCGTTGTGATCACCAGCAATGAGGAAATATACATTTTTACCTACTTTCAACCTTTTTATCTTTCTAAGATAGGAGTTTGCTGTTTAAAAATCCAATATCCTTATTTTTATCTTCCACTTAGATATTACTCAATATTTTATCTACAGAGATGGGAAACTGCCTGGTTCAGTAATAACAATCTGTAGGCAGGAATTGCTAAATGGCTAATAACTTACTTTAAAAGTAAATTGAATGTTATAAAGGGAACAGGAGGGAAAATTAAGAAAAACAACAGAGTTGATCATTAAACAAACTCAAAAACATGAGAAATGAATATCAAAACACATTTTTAATTGGTACCAGCTTATCAGTTAAAATATTTTCTTGTAATTCTAAATTCAAATAGTAATTTTGCATTATTTTATTCAGAATTTGTTCTTGTTCATCTTAAAATTCAAAATGTTGTTATTGTCTAGGTAATGTTGGTGTAGTTATACAGGGATACACAAATATAACATCTGTAATACTCATTTGATTTCTATTAGTATTGTAGAAAATTGGCAAAATGACAGCTATCATGTGAGGTAGCAGCCCAATTTGAATCAAAGCACTAGGTCTCATAATGTATTCTCACGAAATAATTATCTCCTCTGTTGAGGCACTGAGTTTCTCTCAAGGCCATGTTTATATCTTCTTATAGTTTAATTTTTTGGCATTTTTGTGACTTGTTTTCTTTTCTCCCTGTGATTTAGTAAATTGCAACAGTTTTCTCCTCTTCTAAAATTAATTATAAGAAATAAATGAAAAATCTTCACTGTTTTCTACCTAACTCTATTTCTAAAAATGAATTTCCAAATCCCCAAGCAATAAAAACTAATGATGCATGACTACGATGATTGAAATGATATTTAGCAGGAAAATTGTTATTGTACCTTCTTATTGTATTTTGCAGAGAGTGTAGCAAGAGTTGAAATATGTCAAGGATTCTACTTCAGCTGGATAGAGGGCTGACTTCTTGGCTAAGGTTTCTATTGCTGTGAAGAGACACCATGACCATGGCAACTCTTATAAGGAAAACATTTAATTGGGGCTGGTTTACAGTTCAGAGGTTTAGTCCAGCACTATGACAGGAAGCACGGCAGTATGCAAGCAACCATGGTGCTGGATAAGAGGCCTGGGGCATTCTCCATCTGGGGCCACAGGCAGGAAGGGGCACTGACACAGTGGCCAGGCTTGAGCTTCTGAGACCTCAAAGCCCAGCCCCTAATGACATAACTCCTCAAAAACAACCAGACCTACTCCAACAAGGCCACACCTCCAAATAGCACTACTCCCTATGGGCCTATCTGGGTCATTTTATTCAAATGACTAATACATCTTTACACAAGCACTGGACCATGCTAGCACATTATTAAAAGTACTCCAGTAGGTGGAGAATCCTTAGGTCTTTTTGCATTTATATGCAATGGGTGAGAGTAGAACTTCAGAGTATTTTCCCAAGATTACCTTCCTAGTCCAATTCTTTGTTATAGTATGGTTATCCTGTGATGTCTTGCTTTGTTATCTTTTCCATCCTCTGTAAAGTTTTGTTATACAGCTGGTATAATGCTAATTTTTGTGTATTGCCACTGGTAATCCTACTAGGCTCCCATGGATAGTAGCAATATAATACTCGCACATGGCCCTGGTTATATAATGGATCACAAAACAAAGTCAAGATTCATGAGCCTAGAAAGTAGAGTGGTAAAGATGACAGAGGCTGTTGATAGAAATGGGAGAGAGATGTTTGACGGGAGTGAAGGTAACAAGCTGAATATACTATACACATGTATGAAATTCTGAAAAAAAATTAAATTAGACTGCAAAAGAGCTAACTAATTTCATAAGTTTTTATCTGATATTTACATTGACTTCAAACACAATTTACCTAGCAGTAGAGACGTTAAATCGGTGTGGAGAAATGTAACTGTCATAGCAAGAATAAAGATTTTTAAAGACGTGCTTGTGAATCTTCCGTTTACTCTCACACTATTCAGACAATGTACCAGAGCTGGGTGCTAGCCAGAAGGAGTGCTTGTCTCCCAGAAGATTTTGCAGTTCTGACAATTGGTCAGATTGCCTTGCAGCAAAGGACATATGGCTAAAATCATTAGTAAATACCTGAATTAGAAGATGATGAGATACCATCAGTGATGACAATGAATGCTAGTATGTGGGTAAATAAGTTTGAAACTGAGCTGAGGCCTCCTTCTATGTTTGGTACCTGTGGTAGTATTTGAAGGTACCATTCAAGGTGCCTATGGTTAATTGTCACCAACAACTTTTAAACTTCTGGATCTTGTAAAGTACATTATCAAAAATTCAAGAAAGATGCCTTATTCTTGTTATACTGATAAGTATATTATGGGCCAAAAACAAATTCCCAATAAAAATTAAATCCTATTTCACCAAAGGAAGTAACATTTGGCACTACAGTCCAGGACAAAATTGGCCTCCAGTGAGGAGACAACTACTATTATTGAATAAATGTTATATGGTTGCCTAATTGCCTCCTAACATGTGTGATTATACATAACCATTGATGTTACTGCACCTATCTGACTTGGTTATGAAGAAGAATTTTTACAGTGGGTGGTAGTTACTGACCAAGAGACTCATAACTGGTTAAACTATTGAGACAAACTGATTGTTGAAGTTGCACAGCCGCTCAAGTCTCATAGAAATATTATTAACAGATTTTTGCCAAAACACAAAGTGGTCCAAAGGAATGGTATGGCAATGTCGTAGTATCGCTTTTTTCTTCAGTGCAAAACCCAGCCATCTCATCACCATTTTGAAGTAGAGATTTCCTTATCCAAGTAATCACAGCAACTAATTTAACAGAACAATACACATAGGTCTATAAAAATGATAATTGAGCTCATGGCATATATGGGAAAGAAGGCTCACAAGACCATTAATGAGTCATTACTGTTTGCTATCTCTGAGTAGCAAGTGATCTTGGGAGATGCTAGATGACATAAATAGTGAAAGGTTAACTGAAAGACTTCACAGTGAAGTTTTATTAGATTGTCATACATATTGGGCTGGAACTTTGGAGTTATATAGCTGTTTGGGTGCCACTCACATTTCTATAAATAATCTATCACCTGTATTATAGAAGTAACCACAATAAACGTTTGTCCACTATCTTAGAATTTTATAGACTTTTCACTTTTTTCTGTCATCATTGCCCTATCTAGAAGTTACTGACATTTGTTCATGCCTTTGTACGAGGGATATGTTTTTTATGCAAACAATAAACATACTTAATTAAGTTTAAAAAAAGTGTACAAGTCAAAGCTTATTTATATTTTTGTTAAGAAGATATTCAACAAATCTTTAGTCAAAACTTTATCTTGTCACAACCAGTTAATTGATTATGAATAAATTTGTATACATATCAAGACAATAAATCATAATAAGTTGAATATTATTTCTATGTAATTTCCTGGTTTCCATCATTTGTTTAGAAAAAAATATTTCATTCATTCAGTGTTATTTTAGATGTCATGTAAGAAAAAATTATATAGGCTAATACTTGATGATATCTCAGTGAAAGAGAGGTAGCAGAAGGTCACTGTAGTTGTTTGCCACACAGACCATTATTTTTCATAGCTCTAAAACCTTGTGAGATCTATTTGGGAGCAGTTGAAATTTTTCTAGCTAACAGCTAGGCTGCAGAAATCACAGTAGTTTTATGGTTGTCTATATCAATCATTTGAATGTTATGAAACATGAACTTATAAAAGGATATAGCTAGAGGCTTCTATCATTAGCATCTCTTAGAAATTATTATTGTATAATTAATTGCCTGGGACTGAAGGTTATTACATCTAAAATATTTATTTAATTAATGAAATAAATCACTGATACCATCTTTGTATCAGAAATACAAATCAAGCTACTAACTACATCACTTAATATTGCTTTCGTGTAGGGGGTTGTGGGAAGCATAACACGAAGGGTCTTGAGCCCACAGATTTCCAGAGAAATGTTAAGCATACAGAATTGTCTTTGATGAGAAAGATGAAAAAGCCTGTTCTGCCAATAGATTGGTGATCTCCATGATCTCATGGGTCCTGCCATATCAAGTTCCTGCAACTATGACCAGAGGTGGCTAGTAACCTAAATGACTCTTACAGACAGAGGATCCTCCAAGATTGCCCAACTAGGACCAGAGGTATCTAATAGCCCAAATGACTTTTACACTGTCCGTATGACTGAGAACAGTCCAGACACTTAGTCCCTTAAAATAGTGCAGGTAGTCTATCTCTAAAATCCATCATCTTGAAATAAATAGCATGTACCCCAAGTTGAGATTCAATGCAATTATGCTTCCTTGTTCAATGTGAATTGTATTACACCAGGTAACTTTTTCCCAAATAACATTGTAATTAAATACATTGGCATTAAGACTTATTACTAGCTGGTCTCATTGGCATATTCATGTAATCCTAGCACTCTGGGAGGTAGAGGCAGGATGATCTCTGTTAGTTCAAGGCCAGTCTGATCTACAAAGTGAGTTCAGGACAGTGAAGGCTACATAAAGAAACTCTGCCTAGAATTAAAAAAAAAAAAAAAAAAAAAAAAAAACCTCCCCAATGTGTGATCCAGATTAATAAAGTCAATCTGCACTGGGTTTATATTCTTATCTCTTCCTGTAGTTTTCTTTCCTGTGTGACACCTGCCAGGACCTCCTGTAGAGGACAAATTGCAGTTCTTTAGAAGAAAATACAAAAGATTAAAAAGCCAGTATTACTTTTATTTAATATGGATATAATTATGACCCAGCTTTTGAATGTTAGCACTGAAACAATTTGCAATAGATAAATGATTTGCTTAGAAAAATAACTTACTATATTGGTATAATAAAATGCTTGTGTCTCCATACATTTTAAGGTAAATGAACCCATTTACCGAGTATTAGCTCTGCTCTGATGAAGATCATATGGTAGATGGTACCATGCCAGAAGTAATTGTGAGAGATAAATCAAATGACAGGGTGGGAAACCAGACGGTAGGTAGGAACCCATCTTGTTCTTTGTACAGCTTTCTAAGGGAGGGACTTCTAAGGCATTATAATAACTACCTTATATTCATCTAATAAGAGTGCCTCCAGAAAGATCTAGAAACATCATAAATATTCCATTATTTTTTAATATCAGTAACTTGGATGCCAAGCTTCCTTGGGAGACAGAACACAGTCAACTCATTGCCATGATTAAAACATAACGTTGTACTTCTGGGGTCTTATATTTTCCTCTACAAATGAACAATAATTCAATTTATCTTCATCTTTGAATCTTATCGTCTATCTTTATATTATAATACTGACCAAAGTATTCAGGTACCATTGTAGAGAATATCTGAGATGATTTTATTTCTGAGTTCAATTGCGTCCATTGATCCACCCATTAAGATATGTAACAGAACTTAATTTTGATATCACAGTGAAAAGCAGAATGGATTCTTTAAGAGTTTTCAGCACTCTAGGCTCTCAAGTTCAGCCACCTGAGGATATCTTCATGAGCCATTTGTGCTTCTTTCAGGTGCGCCATTACCACTTGGCCACTCCAAAGGAACTATCCACTCCCCTTCCAACTGGGATTCCAACCTCATAGGTTGACCTATACCAGTTGCTTGTACACTCCATTGATAATATTCACCTTTATATCTAGTACTCTAATCTCTGCATCCGAGTAACTGCAGAAAGAGCCTCTACAGAAGGTTTGTCTATGTAGTCATAGGCTGCACCTCTTTCTAGTTAAGCTAGGGCCAATTCTTATCAAGAGGGTACCACATAAAGATGGCAAACGTGCCTAGCTGATGTAGTATCAAATAATATCTAAATGTCCAGTCAGTACAGATGGTAAATAGCCATATCAAAGGGGTTAAGAATATCCAGATGCCCAGACCTCAACATAAAAACACAACATAAAAAACTGAAGCAATATTTTGCCTCCAGAAATTATCACTGTTTTCATGATAATTCCTGAGGAAAGAATCTTAGAAGACACATAAGATAATGAGCTAAAATAGCAATTACGGATATACTCAAAAGACTCAAAGGGCATACGAGTGCTAGCATGAATACTAATAAAACAAAAACATTTGAATGGAATTAGGAAGACAATTCAAGATATAAGCTATAAACTTCTTTATTGATATATCAGGGAGAAATTGGGAAGCAGAGTTTACACAACACTTAGACAGGAAATCAGAGTTTAGTCTACCCAATAACCTTATGCCTACAACAGGTCATTGATTTCTCTCCATATCAATGTACTCAACTCACAAATAAAAAGACACAAACTGACAGAATGGTTGCAAAGACAGGACCCATCATTCTGATGCATACAAGAAGCACATCTCATCAATAAAGATAGACATTACCTCAGAGTAAAGGTCTGAAAAAAAGATATTGCAAGCAAGGAGACACAAAAAGCAAGTAGGACTAGAGATTCTAATATCTAATAAAATACACTTCAAATAAAAATTAATCAAAAAAGATGGGGAAGAACACTTCATACTCATTGAGTGAAAACATTCACCAAGATGACATCTCAATTCTGAGTATATATGCCCCAATGCAAAGGGACTCACATTTGTAAAAGAAACATTAATAAAGCTTAAATCACACATCAAGCCCCACACATTAATAGTGGGGGGCTTCAAAACCACACTTTCACCAGTGAAAGGTAATCAAGACAAAAATTAAACAAAGAAATAGTTAAGCCTACAAATGCTATGAACCAAATGTACCTAACAGATAGATAGCTAAACAAAAAAAGAATTTACATTCTTCTTAGTAACTCACGGAACCTTCTCCAAAATTTACCACGTAGTTGATCCCAGAGTAAGCCTCAGGAGACACAAGAATTTTGTAATAATACATTATATTCTATCAGACCATGATGGACTAAAGCTAACCTTCAACATCAGAAACAGCAGAAAGCCTACTGACTAATGCAAACTGAACAACTTCCTACTCTTTGACCTCTGGGTCACGGACAAAATAAAAAAGAAAATAAGGTTTTCTAGAATTCAATGAAAATTAAGGCAAAACATTCACAAACTCATGAGACAAATAGAAAGCAGTGCTAGGAGGAAGGTTCGTAGAACTAAATGACTTCATTAAGGAATTGCAGAGATCTTATAATAGCAATTTAAAAGTACACCTGGATGCTCTAGAACAAAAAGAAACATATTCAAATCAAGTACATTACAGTAAATCATCAAATACAGGGATAATATCAATAAAGTAGGAACAAAAAGTATAATATAAAAAATCAAAAAGAAAAAAACCAAATATCTGGTTCTTTAAAAAATATCCAGAAGCTAGATCAACCCATAATGAAGTTGATTAGAAGGCAGAGAGTTTTCAAAGTAACAATATCAAAGATGAAAAGGGAGAACATTAAAACAGACACTTAGGAAATCCAAAAAATCATTAGGTCTTACTTGAAAATATATACGTCACAAAATTGGAAAATCTAAGGAAAATGGACAGTTTTCTTGACAAATACCACTTTCTAATCTTAAATTAAGAACAGGTAAACAATATAAATAGACCCATAACACCAAAAGAAAAGAAACAAACTTTAAAAATCTTCCAGCCAAAAAAGGCCCAGGGCCAGAGGATATTAGCACAGAATTCTACCAGACTTTCAAAGAAGAGCAAATACCAATACACCACAAATGAGTTCACAAAATAGAAACAGAAATAACATTGCCAAACTCACACTATGAGACCACAATCAACCTGATACTTAATCCACACAAAGACTCAACAAAGAAAGAAAATTTCAGAACAATCATGAACATTGATACAAAAAATCAATAAAATACTCCAACAATGTAAGAGCCCATCAAAGACCTCATCTACCATGAACGAGTAGGCTTCACCCAAAGGATACAAGGATGGCTCAGCATATGATCCATCAATGTGATCCACCATATAAACAAACTGAAAGGGAAAAAATTACATAATCATCTCAGATGCTGAAAAAGTCTTTGAGAAAAATCCAACACCCTTTTATAATAAATCTTTTGAAACAATTAAGGACATGATGCACCTAAACACAATAAAGGCTATATACAGCAAGCCAATATCCAACATCAAATTAAATGGAGAGAAACTTAAAGCAATTCCACTAAAATCAGAGACAAGGCTGCTGATTCAGTATCTCTACAATATAGTACTTTTAGTTCTAGCTAGAATAATAAGACAACTAAAGGAGATCAAGGGGATACAAATTAGAAAGTCACAGTATCATTATTCAGAGATGATCTGATACTACAACAAGTGACCCCAATAATTCTACCAGGGAACTTATACAGCTGATAGATATCTTCAGCAAAGTGGATGGATAGAAAATTAAGTAAAAAAGAAAATTTAGTAGCCGTCCTTTATACAAGCAATAAAGAGAATAAGAAAGAAATTATGAAAATAACACTCATCACAAATATTTACAAATAATAGAAAATATCTTGGTGTAACTCTAAGTAAGCAACAGAAAGACCCATATGATAAGAACTTCAAGTCTTTAGAGGACTAAACTGAAGAAGGTAATAAAAGATGGAAAAGTCTTGCATGCTCCTGAATTGGTAGAATTAACATAGTAAAAATGACCATCTTACAGCAATCTACACATTTAATGCAATTCCTGTAAAAATTCCAACGCAATTCTTACAGACCATTATAGAACAATTTTCAACTTCATATATAAAAACAAAAATCCCAGGATAGCTAAAACCATACTGTAAAACAAAAGAACTGTTGGAGGTATCACTACCTCTGATTTTATGCTGTACATAGAAATAGACAGAGTGAACAATGAAATTGAATTGAAGACCCAGAAGTAAACACACACACACACACACACACACACACACACACACACACACACACACACACACACACACACACCTATGGATACCTGAATTTTGACAAACAAGTAAAAACTATACAATGGAAAAATGAAAGCATCTTCACAAAATGGTGGTAGTCTAACAAAGTGTCTACATGTAGAATAATGTGAATAGACACATATTTATCATCTTGCACAAAACTCAAGTCCACATTGAACAAAGAACTCTAAATAAAACCAGATACACTAAGTTTATTGGAAGAAAAAGTGAGAAACAGGCTTGAACTCATTGGCAGAAGAGAAAACTTCCTGAACAGCTCAGGCTCTATGATCAACAATTAATAAATGGGACCTCATGTAACTGAAAAACTTCTTAAGGCAAATGACACTGTCAATATGAGAAAAGTACACCCTATAGACTGGGAAAAGGTCTTCACCAACCCTACAGTCAACTGAGAGCTATTACCCAAAATGTATAAAAAAATTCAAGAAAGTAAACAATAAGTAGCCCAATTAAGAATGGGGTACAGAGCTAAACAGAAAATATTCAACAGAGGGATATCTAATGGCTACAAAGCACTTAAAGAAATGCTCAACATCCTTAGTCATCAGGGAAATGCAAATCTAAACAACTCTGTGATTTCATCTTATACCCACCAGAATGACTAAGATCAAAAACTCAATTGACAGCAATGTAGACCAAGGAGAACACTCTGCCATTGATGGCAGGAGTGCAAACTTGTACAACCCCTTTGGAAAATAATCTTGAGGTTTCTCAGATAATTAGTAGTCATTCTAATTTCTTATCCCAAGCTGTACCATTCCTAGGCATATCCCCCAAAAAATGTTCCACCTTACCTCAAGCACATTTGTTCAACTATGTTCATAGGAATTTTAGTCATAATAACCAGGAACTGGAAACAACCTGGATGTTCCTTAAGCAAAGAATGGATAGAAAAAAATGAGGTACATTTACACAATGGAATACTACTCATCTATTAAAAACAAAGACATCACATAAGTTTCAGGCAAATGGAGGGAACTAGAAAAGATCATCCTGACTGACATGTATCAGACCCAGAATTGCATGCACAGTCTGTACTCACTTATAAGTGGACATTAGACATAATATACAGGATAACCATGGTAAAATCTAAGGAAGCCAAGGAAAGCACAGGAGAGGATATTTGAATCTCATGCAGAAGAGGAAATGAAGGTATTTTTGAAGTAAATGGAGGGAAAGAGCTGTGTAGGAAATGTGGTGGGGAGGGAAACTGGGCCTGGTATCAAGTGTGAGTTAAGCTAGGGGTTCGAGGGGGAGAGGAACAAGAGAAAGAAAAGAAATCAGGTGAAGAACATCTCTGGGATAGGGATTCCCCAGAAGTTTATGGGGGTAACTCTAGCTAAGACTCCTAGCAGCTTGTTTTAAGGAGCTTGAAGTCTCCACCTCCTGTAGTGAGGTGGAACTTCCAATGGAGGGAAGGCAACACCAATCCACCCACAAAACTTTCAGCCCAAAATTAGACTTACCTACCAGAAGTGGAGAGATAAAGATAGAGCTGAGAGTGAGGAAATAACAAACCAATGACTGGACTACCTTGAGACTCACTTCATGGGAGATTCCATCCCTTGACATTATTAATGATACTCTGCTATGCTTGCAGACAAGAGCCTAGCATAACTGTCTTCTGAGAAGCTTCATCCCCACAGCTGAGGGAAATAGATACAAATACCCATAGCCAAACGATATGCCAAACACGGGGAATTTGGTGGAAGGGTGGGAGGAAGGATGGAAGGAACAGGAGGGGTCAAAAACATCACAGGAAAACCTAGAGAGTAAACTCTCAACACTGAGACTGAGCCAGCAACCAAAGAACTTGCATGGGCCACAATTAGAGCCACTACGCATATGTAGCAATATGTCCATAAAATGGCTTCCATAAAAATGGTAGTAGGGGCTATCTCTAACTCTGTTGCCTGCCTTTGGATCCCTTTCCCCTTGATGGAGTGCCTTTTCTGGGCTCAGTGGGAGAAGATATGCTTAGTCCTGCTGTGAATTAAGGTGCTATGGTGGGTTGGTAACCTTTGGCAGCCTCCCGTTCCCTGTGAAGAAGAGCGTGGTATATGGGTGAAGGGGCATTATGGCAGGACTGGGAGGAAAGAAGTGAAGGGGCTGGGTTTGGTTGTAAAGTGATTAGGTAAATAAGAAGTTTTAACATTCCACCTCACATCTGTCATAACGGACATCATCAAGAATAAAAATGATGTCTTCTGCTAGGGAAGAAGATAGACTAAAGGCAGATCTTCACCTTTTCTTCTACTTTTACAGTCCTAGTTCCCCCAATCTCAACACAAATTCTAGCAGAACATTTTCTGCAGACTCCTTTTCCTCTGTGACCTCATCCACAACCGAATATCTTCTCCTCCAACTTTTCTTCCCCCAACCCAACTCATCTGTTTCCCAGGCTCCAACACCAGCAGGAATTCTCTGTGAACATACCACCTGATCGGGAAAGTGAAACAGATAAGCTAACTGAAAACCTTCACCAAGCCCTCCTCTCTTTTAAACTCAGTCCTCCAATCTTATCTCCATCTATGAGACAGAACATCTGTTGCAGCCATCCACCCTCCTCTCCCATACCTCCTGTGGGTCCAAAATCTATTCCCTCCTAACCTCTCTCTTTCCAGATGTTGCTTTATCCCACCTAGCCCTCATCTCTAGCAGACACTCCCTGATAACCCACAGAACACTACTACCAAGGAAGCATGAAGGCTGTCTGTAGATCTCCCCCTTTCCTTCTGTTCCTCTAGAACCAACTCCCTATTATCATGGCCAGCACTATAGCAGACCCTTTGAATTGACTTCTCTTCACCGTCTTTCCACATTCCCAGCAAACAAAATAATCACAAATCTGGACCCAGGGATTTCTGCAGAAACTGATGCACCAACCAAGAACATTGCAAGCAGAGAGTCTAGAACCTCTGTTCAGATGTAGCCAATGGATAGATCACATGGACAAGTGGAGAGCAGAGAGTGGGGAGATTGTCTGTAACACAAACTCTAGTGAGCATGATGTGATCACTGCCCCATGAGAGAGAGGCCCTTTGGGAACACACAGGGAAGGGATACAGGCTACCCAGATGAGACCTGATAGGCTGTGGTGAGATGAGGGGATGAGGACCCCCACTTGTCATAAGGGAGGGGATAGGGCAGAAGAGGAAAGGAGGGTGGAAACAGAAAGATAAGAGCTACAGGATTACAATCAGGATGTAATGTGAACAAATTATAATGAAAAAAATCAAAATGACAGATAGTAAAATTAGCAGAACATATAATTAAAAGGCTTATAACCATGATCAAGAAACTTCATTAAATATGAAAAATATGAGAATTTAAGATTTTCAAAAGTTAAAATCAAAATATTTCAGCTGAACTATTTACAGAGTAGGTTGAACCACAGAAACAGAAACTACAGAGAAAGGATTATAGAGTCTATTTAATATCGATAAAAACAACATAGTCAAAACAGAGACGAATGTCAGTAAATTTCACTGAAATAACCCAACAAATACATGCAGAAAAATGAACCTCTATCTGTATTTTGTACCAGATACTCAGGTTTATTTGACATCTATATAGAAAAAAATGAACAAACAAACAAACAACAAAACAAAGAGCTAAATGTATCAATCTTCTGATAGATAGTGGGATATATTCTGTCATTGGGAAAGCCACTATTTCTTAGATACAGAACTAAAAATAAATAAATAAATGCAACTATCCTTATTAAAATTGAAATATTCACATCAAAACACATTTAGGAAATTGAAAATGCTAGCTATGGACTAAAAGTAAATACTTTCAAATGATTCCAATATATGGTATTCATAAATAGGCAAAGATAATTTCCTGTGGTCATGTGGTATTTATGAGAAGTCAAAACAGACTTCATGGCATATGAGGCAATCTCTTCTGGAATGATAAATTTTGTTTTTATTTCAAGTTTTATCTTGGTTAAAATGCTATCCACATTTATCATTTATATATACATTACAAAGGATATTATTATCTTAATAGAAATTTGAAAAGTATATCACTAATGAGTTTATTTGCATGGAATAAGGCATTTTATACCTATTATTTACAGTCAGGGACACTTTAGCTTTGCAGTTAGTTTAGTTTTCCACTGTCATGACTGGGTGAGGTGTTAGTTGACTCTGGCACTAGGAGCATGTAGTGTAGGACATGAGAGGGCTTCTGACAACACAGGATTTTTCAGACCTTTGTGCTAATATTACCAACGTGGAGAATCTGTGTGCTCTATAAGCACTGTGTAAGCATGAAGCAGTTTCTATTATTCTATAAAAGCAATAAGCTGAGGATAATTGGTTCTAGTCAATCACAATGAATTATTATGAGAACATAAAAGAATGTTCAGACTCTGTTCATGAGAATATCCAGATTACAGAAGAATGTGATAATTTTGTTGGGTTTTCATTTCTACTTTGGCACGAAACACATAAATGTGAGTTGCTATGGAATACTTATCTACAAGTTGTCAGCCTGTTGACATCTAAAATTCCCTTTCCTCTTTGAAACAAACAAGAAGCAACTGGAATTATGCATTCTAACCAACATATCTCATATGATTTCTTCTTTCCTAGTTTGACAATATCTTGCATAGAAAAAAAGCCACCAAAGACAAAGTTAAAATGCTTAGAGACACATATTGGTTCACTCCATATTTTCTCATTCAGTTGCTTACATGGCTAAACTATTTATAGAACTTGCTTCAATTTTATTATTTTTTCTTTAGCTCTCCTTATACAGATATGACTTTTTACACTAGAGGTTTTCTACCCCTGCCATATCAGTTATGTAAGCAATATTACCTCAGCCTGACAATCACATGTTACTACTGGTGTTGCTTTTTCCTTATGATACTAGAGAATTGTCTTCAATCCATTTTTCCTTGCCAACACGCCAGAAGTCACAGTTGGGTGGGTGAATTTGCTCAATAACCATGATATTTCACAAGGTAAGAAAGTGAAAATTTAATTTTTAGGTTCAGCAACTCAGAAAATCTGGCCTAAAAATACAGATACTTTATTCCAGTATATTGAATCCACCTATCACTCACACCTGTGTTTCTTTTTTCATTAACCACTTTCTCATTGTCAGGTTATAATCCTCTTCCTCCTCTGACTTCCCCAAGATTATTCATCAGTGAAGACACAGACGCAATAATCACCTACTTGCAGGATCCACCACAGTGCTGAAATACTCCTAAGAACAAAACCTACTGTTTATTATTCTCCCTCACAAATCATCATTCTACTTTGTAAGTCTAGTCATAAAATAAAATCTATCTATAAGACTCCATGAAATCATAGATTTCACTATATTATACCAATATATACTGTCATCGTAGACTATAAGTTGAAATTTCTCCTGTGTCTCAAGCTTATGTCACCCCACTAAACACCCTAGGACATCACCACTCTTCTTTCTTCTTCTTTTTCTTTATTTTTACCTTTTTGATGTGTATAGTTTGCAAGTGTGTGTGCATACTTGTAGGTTCACAGGTATATGATTGTGTGGCATGGCTGCACATTTGTGTTTGTGTGCATGCTGATGCCATAGATCCACTGGAGCCATAGACTTCAATTTTTCAAATTTTAAATTACTGCAATTTAATCAGATTACATCCAAAATGTTATCCCCTTGCTTGTATGTTCCTGTTCCCTCTCTTCCATCCTATTCCCCTCCCCTAGACCTCTGACAAAAGGAACCTCCTTCCGCACCATATGATGATCACAGCTTATCAGGCCTCATCTGGATAGCCTGCTTCCCCTTCCCCTGTATGCTGCTGGGCCTCCCCACCAAGGAGAAATGTTCAAATAAAATTTGCACCAGAGTTCATCTCAGAGGTAGTCCTCCCTCTCTTCACAACCGTGGAGAATGAGCTATCTACTGCCTACATCCAAACATTGGGTCTAGGTTTACTGTATGCATTGTCCTTGGTTGGTGCAACAGTTTGTGCTGGCACCCATGGGTCCATAGCTGTCAGCCTTGTTGGTCTCCTTGTGTGGCTTCTGAACCTTCTGGGTTCTTCCATTCCCCCAGTCTTCCATACCACTCTCATCACTCCATCTTGAGTCAAGCAGCAAGTCCCAGCATCTCTTCTGATCCCTTGATTCTGGGCGGATTCTTTCAGAGGACATCTATGCTGGGGTAATATCCACTTATAAGTGAGTATACACCATTAGTCTTTTGTGTTACCTTACTCAGGATGTTTTTTTTTTTTTTCTGTTCCATTCATTTGCCTGCATATTTCAAAATTTTCTTGTTTTTAATATCTGATCTCTATTCCATTGTGTAAATGTACCACAGTTTTAAATTTTACTTAATAATTTATTCAAAATACATCTTGATAATTATCCCTTCATTTGTATCTTACCATTCCACTTCCCTCTTCCACCCTATTCCCGTCCCCTAGTCTGATGACAGAAGGGGACCTCCTTCCCCGTCATATATATGGCCACAGCCTCTCCAGACTCACCCAAATAGACTGCTTCCTTTTCTTCTGGGGGCTGCCAAGCCTCTCCAGAAAGGAGAATTGTTCAAATTAGAGACACCAGAGTTCATGTCAGAGAGAATCCCTGTTGTTCCCACCGCTGTGGAGAATGAGCTGTCCATTGGCTAGATCTGAACAAGGGGACTAGGTTTAATGCATTCATTGATCTTGGTTGGTACAGAAGCTTGTTCAGGCACCCCTGGGTCTATACTTGCCCACTTGATTGTCTTCTTGTGGGGACCCAGGACCTTTGAGACCTTTTATCTCCCCATTCTTCCATACCACTTTCACCTGGAGTCCAGTAGCTAGTCCCAGCATCTGTACCAATTGTTCACTGAGTGGAGACTCTCAGAATACATCCATATTTGGCTAATATCCACTTATACATGAGTATACACCATGCCTGTCTTTTGAGGCCTGAGTTATGTCACCCGAGATGCTTATTTCTAGTTCCATCCATTTGCATGGAAATTTCAAATTTCCTTGTTTTCAATATCTGGGTAGTATTCCATAGTGTAAATATACCACAGTTTCTTTATCCACTCTTCCATCGAGGGACATCTAGGTTGTTTACAGATTCTGACTATTAGAGATAAGGCTGCTAAGAACATAGCTGGGCAAATGTCCTTATTGTGTGGTGTAGAATCTTCTGGGTATATGCCAAGGAGTGGTGTAGCTGGGTCTTGAGGTAGCACTATTCCCAATTTTCTGAGAAAATGTAAGATTGATTTTCAAATTGCTTGTATAAATTTTCACTCCCACCATCAATGGATGAATGTTCCCCTTTCTCCACAGACTCAACAATATGTGCTGGGGGAAATTTGGGGGTCACTTATGTATACTATCTCATGATCTGCAAATAGGAATAATTTGACTTCCTCCTTTCCCATTTGGATCCCTTTGACCTCTCTCTCTCTCTCTCTCTCTCTCTCTCTCTCTCTCTCTCTCTCTCTCTCTCTCTCTCTCTCTCTCTCTCTCTCTCTCTCTGTCTTATTGCTCTAGCTAGACTGTAAAGTGCTATTTTTAAAAGATATGGAGAGAATGGCAACCTTGTCTAGTCCCTGATTTTAGTGTAATTTCTTTGAGTTTCTGTCCATTTAATTTGATGTTGGATTGCTGTATATAGCCTTTATTATTTTTAAGTATTTGTTTTGTATCCTTGTTGTCTCTAAGACTTTAAACATGAGTGGGTGTTTGATTTTATCCATCCAAAAAGGGTGCTTTTTGCACATCTAAGGAGATGATCATGTACATTTTTCTTTCAATTTGTTTCTATGGTGGATTACATTGATAGATTTCTGTATATTGATCCATCCCTACATGACTGTGATGAAGCCTACTTGGTCATGGTGGGTAACACGATCAGGAATTATATAAATGTTACATTCTAAGTGTTCTGGACATTTGTATTTGACAGCCTTGAAGAAGGCATCTTTCCTATCTTGGTGCATCTAAATCTCCATCACATATTGTCATTATCAACTTAGAATAACAATCTATATCTAAAAACATCTTAACCCCTAAACAATTAAGCTTCATTATAAAACTAAGCTACCTGATCTTCAACTCCCTCAGAGACTTGAGAAGGAGTAAACTTGATTATCTGAGTAGACAGGAAGTTTAGGTAAGATGCTTCCACAATGAGAAAATGACAGGGACAGTTTGATGCTTGAACAGTTACCCAAATCTTTCTATAATGTTGGAGCATCCTCTTCAGCCTTCTGTCCCAAAATATCTGACAGACATATTTGTGAGGCAGGAACTATTGAGGACTTGCTTACTCTGTCTTGGCAGAGTTTGGCTGTCGACTCTGCCTGTATCCAAGCTTGCCCTATTTTTAGGCAGAATTCTATCTGTGGTAGAAATGAGAAACTTTTGCCCAGTGGCTAGTTTGCCACATTTCAAGCCATCTCCATAAAGAGGATCTTTGATGCTCATCATCTTCTTTGAGGTAGGCTAGGTGTGGCCAGGAGTTAACCTGTCTCATTGCCAATGAATGTTTAAAGTAATAAAAACATTTTAAATGTCATATTCTGCATGGCTCTGGGGTTTTTGAAGACCTTGTCTTTCTATAGAGTCATATCGATCTGCTGTACCTAAGATGTATATTTTTGTGATAAAAGCAGACTAACAATTGACATGAGCATAATTTAATCTGATAATATTTAATTTGTATAACTTATTTCTCCAAAGCAGCTTGATAGCACTTTCAAAGCATTTCAAGTAAACCTTGTACTATAATTTAGTTTACATGGGTACAATAACTCATGCTAGAGTAGAGATATACATATATATATAATTTATGTGAAGAATAATCTTATATTTGAATTCTATACCACTGTATCTAGAACTTATTTTGCATCTATATACAAAATTCTATATCATTGAATTAAAATTGTCTTGTGAGTGACAGTTGAGGCATTTCTATATTCTCCCCTTCTTTCTTTTCAACCATTTTCTCCAAACAGGATGTCAATGTCCAATATGCTGTGAGAAATGCATCCTGTCAGATATGATCCAATGTCAGTGTCTGGTTCTTTTGTTCTGAAAGCATATAATTTCTCACAAGCATTATACAGTCCTAAAATTTTAAGTGTATAAAAGATGGGCATTGGGCATGGAGCAATTAAGGCTGGATTTCTTCTCTTTGTATAAGCAGGAAAAGAAGACATCTGTAAAGCTTCATTCATATCATATGAAGAATGGCATCTAGTAGTAATTCATAGACATTCACATTTCAGCCAGTCTAAGAGCTAGTCCCATACAGTAGGATTAGCAATATAAGTTACTTTCTTGATCTGCAGTTTAAATTCTTTACATGCTGATTGTATACCCCTTCCTCATTCCCTACTGATCACCCTCCCACCAACATCCCCTCTCCTTCCCTCCCTTAGTACTCAGACAAGGGAACCCTCTTCCCTAATATCTGACATCAGCCTAAAAAGTCTCATCTGTATTATCTGTAACCTCTTCTTCTGTAGCCTGGCATGGCCACCTTGCCAGGGGGGAGTGATGTAAATTCGGTGTCCAGAGTGCATGCCTGAGTAATCCCTACTCCCCAGACTTGGGATCCACAGGGAGATTGTGCTACTGCATCCAAGCAGTGGGTCTAGGTCCACATCATACATGGTCCTTGGTTGATGTTTCTGACTCTATTTTATAGTGTAGTTATGCTATATTACGTGGCTAATGTCCAATTATGAGTGAGTATATACCATGTGTATCTTTCTGGGTCCGGGTTACCTCATTCAGGATGATCTTTTCAAGTTCCATCCATATACCTGCAAATTTCAATATTTCCTTGTTTTTAATAGCAGAACAGTATTCCATTGTGTAGATGTACCACAGTTTCTTTATCCATTCTTCTGTTGTGTGACATCTACATTGTTTCCAGATTCTGCCTATTATAAATAAATCTGCTATGAACAGAGTTGAGCAAATTTTCTTGTTGTATGGTGGAGCATCATTTGGGCATATTCCCAAGAGTTGTATGGCTGGGTCTTGAGGTAGAGTTATTCCCAATTTCCTGAGAAAGGACCAGATTGATTTCCAAAGTAATTGTACAAGTTTGCACTCCCACCAGCAATGTAAGAGTGTCCCTCTTTCTCCACATCATTGCCAGCATGTGCTGTCACCTGAGTTTTTGATCCTAGCCATTCAGATATGTGTAAGATGGTATCTCAGATTTATTTTGAGTTGCACTTCCCTGATAATTAGGGGTGTTGAGCATTTCTTTAAGTGTTTTTGGCCATTCGATATTTCTCTATTGAGAATTCTCTGTTTAGCTTTGTACCCCATTTTTAGCTGGATCATTTGGTTTCATGGTGTTTAATTTCTTCAGTTCTTTATATATTTTAGATATTAGCCCTTTGTCAGATGTAGGCTTGGTGAAGATCTTTTTCCAGTCTGTAGGCTGTTGTTTTGTTCTGCTGATAGTGTCACTCACCTTACACAAGCTTTTCAGTTTAATAAGGTCCCACTTATTGATGACTGATCTTACGGCTTGAGCTCTTGGTGTTCTGTTCAGGAAGTTGTCTCCTGTGCCAATGAGCTCAAGGCTCTTCCCCACTTTTTCTTCTACTAGATTTAGTTTGACTGGTTTTATGTTGAGGTCTTTAATCCATTTGGATTTCAGTTTTGTGCATAGAAATGGATCTATTTTCATTTTTCTACATGTAGCTATCCAGTTAGACCAGCACCATTTGTTGAAGATGCTATTACTTTTCCATTGTATGGATTTGGCTTTTTTGACAAAAATCAAGTGTGCATATGTATGTGGGTTTATTTATGTGTCTTTGATTCGATCCCATTGGTCACCCAGCCTATTTCTATGCCAGTACCATGCTGTTTTTATTACTGTTGCTCTACAGTACAGCTTGAGATTCAGGATGGAGAATCCTCCAGAAGATATTTTATTGTACAGGATTGTTTTCACTATTCTGGGTTTTCTGTTTTTCCATATGAAGTTGGGAATTGATTTTTCAAGGTAAGTAAAGAATTATGTGGGAACTTTGATGGTAATTGCATTGAATCTATAGATTGCTTTTGGTTAGAGAGCAATTTTCACACTGTTGATCATCCTGATCCATGAGCATGGGAGATCTTTCCATCTTCTGAAATCTTCAAATTCTTTCTTCAGAGATTTGAAGTTTTTTTTCATACAAATATTTCACTTTCTTGATTAGAGTTACATCAAGATACTTTATATTATTTGTGGCTATTGTGAAGGGTGTTGTTTCCCTAATATATTTACCACCTTACTTGTCATTTGTATACAGGAGTGCTACTGAATTTTTTGAGTTGATTTTGTATCCGGCCACTTTGCTGAAGGTGTTTATCAGCTGTAGGAGTTCCTTGACAGAATTTTTGGGTTACCTGTGTAAACTATCATATCAGCTGCAAATAGTGATAGATTAACTTCTTCTTTTCCAATTTGTATCCCCTTTATCTCCTTTAGTTGTCTTAATGCTCTAGCTAGGACTTCAAGTACTATACTGCAGAGATTGTAGAGACATGGAAAGAGTGGCCAGCCTTGTCTTATCTCTGATTTCAGTGGAATTGATTTAATTTTCTCTCCATTTAATTTTATGTTGGCTTTAGGCTTGCTGTATATTGCCTTTATTATGTTTAGGTGTGTGCCTTGTATTCTTGCTTTCTCCAGGACTTTTAACATGAATGGGTGTTGGATTTTGTCACATGCTTTTCAACACCTATGGAGATGATCATGTAGTTTTTTTCTTTCAGATTGTTCATATCATGAATTACATTGATGAATTTCCATATATTGAACCACCCCTGCATACCTGGGATGAAGCCTACTTGGTCATGTTGAATGATAATTTTGATGTGCTCTTGAATTTATTGAGTATTTTTAAATCAATGTTCATAAGAGAAATTGGCCTGAAATTCTCTTTCTTTCTTCAGTTTCTCTGTGGTTTAGGTATCAAGGTGACTGTGGCATCATAGAATGAGTTTTGTAATTTTCCTTCTGTTTCTATTTTATGGAATAATTTGAAGAGAATTAATGTTAGATCTTCTCTGAAGGTTTGGTAGAATTCTGCACTGAATGCATCTGGTCCTGGGCATTTTTTGTTGTTGGGAGACTTTGGATGACTGCCTCTATTTCCTCATGTGTGATAGGACTATTCAATTTGTATACCTGATCATGATTCAGATTTGGTAGTTGGTATCTATTAAGAAAATTTTCCATATCATTTAGATTTTTGAATTTTGTGGCATATAGGCTTTTTGGGTAAGAATCGGTGATTCTTTGGATTTCTTCAATTACTGTCATTATCTCTCCCTTTTCAATTTTGATTTTGTTGATTTGAATACTCTTCCTTTGCCTTTTAGTTAGTTTGGCTAAATGTTTGTCAATCTTGTCAATTTTCTCAAAGAACCAGTTCTTCGTTTCATTGACTCTTTGAATTTTTTTCTTTGTTTGCTATTTACTGATTTCTGCCCTGAGTTTGATGATTTCCAGCCATCTACTCCTCTTAGGTATATCTACTTCCTTTCGTGCTAGAACTTTCATGTGTGCTATTAATTTGCTAGTATGGGATCTCTCCAGTTTCTTTATAAAGGTACTTGGTGCTATAAACTTTCCTTTTATCACTGCTTTCATTGTGTCCCATAGGTTTGGGTTTGTTGTGCTTTCTGTTTCATTGAATTTTAGGAAATTTTTAATATCTCTTCTTTATTTTTGTTTCTTACCCAGATGTCATTGAGTAAGGAGTTGTTCAGTTTCCATCAGTTTGTAGGCTTTTGGTTGTTTCTTTGGTTGTTGAGTTCCATCTTTAATCCATGGTGTTCTAATAAGATGCAAGAGATTATTTCAATTTTCTTGTATCTGTTGAGGTTTGCTTTGTGGCCAAGTATGTGGTCAGTTTTGGAGAAGGCTCCATGAGATGCTGAAAAGAAGGTGTAATCTTTTTTGCTTGTGTGAAATGTTTTGTAGATATCAGTTAGGTCCATTTGTTTCACGATGTCTACTAGTTTCCTTGTTTCTCCATTTAGTTTGTCTTGATGATCTTTCTTTTGGTGAGAGTAGGGTGTTGAAGTCTCCCAATATTAATGTGTGGGTTCAATGTGTGGCTTAAGTTTTAGTAACATTGTTTTTACAAATGTTGTTGCTCCTGTATTTGGGGCATAGATACCTACAATGGAGAAATCATCTCAGTGTATTTTTCCTTTGATGAGGATGTAGTGACCTTCCCCATCTCATTTTGGCTCAAAGTCTATTTTGTCAGATACTAGAATGGCTACTCCAGTTTGGTTTACAGGTCCATTTGCTTGGAACAGAGTTTTCCAACCCTTTACTCTGAAGAAATGTTTATCTTTATTGCTGAGGTGTGTTTCCTGTATGCAGCAGAATGATGGATCCTGTTTTCACATCCATTCTGTCAGCCTGTGTCTTTTTACTGAGGAATTGAGGCCACTGATGTTAAGAGATATTAATGACCAGTATTTGTTAGTTCCTTTTGTTTTGATGTTGGTGGTGGTAGAGTGTGTGTGTTTCTGTGTTTTGGATTTGTGGATGTGGAGTTATTTATTTCCTTTGTTTTCCTGGGTGTAGTTAGCCTTCTTGGGATGGAGTTTTCCTTCTAGATTCTTCTGTAGGGCTGGATTTGTGGTTAGGTACTGATTAAACTTGTTTTTTCATGGAATATCTTGTTTTCACCATCTATGGTGATTGAAAGTTTTGCTGGGTATAATAGTCTAGGTTGCATGACTTTTGTCAAGGCTCTTCTATCTTTCACAGTCTCTGTTGAGAAATTAGGTGTAATTTTGATGGGTTTGCCTTTATATGTGACTTGCCATTTTTCTCTTGCAGCTTTTAATATTCTTTCTTTGTTCTGTTCATTTAATGTTTTGATTATTATGTGGCAGGAGGATTTTATTTTCCTGAAGAATCTATTTGGAGTTCTGTAGGCTTCTTGCATGCTAATGGGTAGTTTTTGTTGTTGTTGTTTTTGTTTTTGTTTTTTTGGTTGGGGAAGTTTTCGTCTATAATTTTATTGAAAATGTTTTCTGGGCCTTGAAGCTTGGAGTCTTCTCCTTCTTCTATTCCTACTAGTCTTAGATTTGGCCTTTTTATAGTGTCTCAGATTTCATGTATGTTTTGTGTCAGGAACTTTTTAGCTTTAACATTTTCTTTGACTGGTGTATCGATAATTTCGATAGTATCTTCCACACTTGAAATTCTCTCTTCCATTTCTTGTATTTGGTTGGTGTGGCTTGTGTTCATAGTTTCTGTTCTCTTCTCTGTGTTTTCCAACTCTAAGATTGCCTCAACTTGTCCTTTCTTTGTTGCTGTTAATTCCCTCTTTAGGTCTTGAATAGTCTTATTCATTTCTTTCTCCTGTTTGAGTATTCCTGTAATTCTTTATAGGATTTATTCAATTCCTTCAGCTCTTTGGATGTAGTTTCCTGCATTTCTTTATGGAATTTATTCAATTCCTTCATCTCTTTGATCTCTTTGGGTGTGTTTTCCTGTGTTTCTTTACAGGATTTATTCAATTCCTTCATCTCATTGAGTGTGTTTTCCTGCGTTTCTTTGAGTGATTTATTTTCCTCTTTCAAAGTTTCTCTAATTTTCATTACCTCAGACTTAAAGTTTTCTTTTCACATTACATGGGTGTTCATATCTCCAGGGCTTGCTGAGTTAGGGTCCCTGGTTTCCTGTGTTGCTATACAGCTTTCAATTTTGTTTTGTTTTGTTTTGTTTTGTTGCTAGTATTCTTGTGCTGTCCTCTAGTCATCTGGTTTTCTCCAGTGTTAGCAGGCAGAGGGTTTCCTCCAATGAGGTCACTATCTGTGTCCCAGGTTGGCCAGGCCAATTGAGAGCAAGTAAGGAGAACTCCAAGCCAGAGGTTGTTAGATGTTAGGTGTTAGACAGTAGGTGTTAGAGCCTGCACCCAACTCAGCTCAGCTGGGTTCCCAGACTGTATTCCAGTTGGGTAGGGCAGGGGAGGATTGAGCTGATATATTTCTAAGCTCAAAGTTGCTCAGATACCCTACAGTCCTTATTGGGATGGCAGGGCTCTGTCTATCTGCTGTGTTACAGATGGTTCTCTGTGCCTTGTTTGTGTAAGGCCCAGGGAGAGATATTAGACCTCCAAGCTTCTCACACAACAGGAGAGAATGTGGGAAGTGGCCTGCACAAATCTCTGGTCTGTGACCTAGGTGGATCTGGCCAATAGGTTGTAGGTGGGCGTGGTGTGATCAGGGCCAGATGCCACCAGCAGGACTGCAGTTAATGAGTTATGTGGCCCAACCTGGTTTCTGCTCAGTGGGCTTCCTTTGCATCTTAGCTGCATCTGAATGGTATGCTTCAGGCAGGTGTGTATATACAGACCAAGGCCTGAAGTTGCTAGTAGGATGGCAGCTAATGTGGACTGTGGCTGGAGCCTGGGTTCAGCTCCGCCAGCCACTGGGTTTGTTCTCAGCTAGTAGGCAGTTGTGAGTGTTGTAAGAGATCAGGTCTCCAAACTGCTCATAAGTTCCACAGGCCCTCTTGAGATGGCAGGGGTATATTTATTTGCTAGTCTAGGCCTGCCAGCATCTGGGGGACTGAGATAGCTCAGGGTTCAGAGGTACTTGGGTACCCTGCACTCTTTTCTCAGAAGGCAGTTAGTGTGGATTGTGTCCTGTGCCTGGACTAAGCTCTGCCTCTTCACTCTCTATCCAGAATCCAGCAAACAGAGGACTAGGGCTGGGGGGGGGGGGGTTAGTGAGAGCCTGGAGCTGCAAGTATATCCTACATATTTTCTGTCCAGGGTCCTGACATGGTAGCTAGCTGTGAGGCCCCAGAGCTGTAGGGATTTCCCACTGTCCTTCCCAAGATGGTGGCTAATGTGGGCTATTCCCAGCAAATTTTCTGTCTGTTAGCTGGGACCAAGGGATTGGACCCACCTGTGCCCCCACAAAAATTGGGTCCCTCTCATCTGAGAATTGGAAACACTGGTGTTTTATAGTTCTCAGTTTGGTCTTTAGGTTGCTGTGCAGTCTTGTATTTCCTCCTACTCAGATGCAGTGTGCTATTGGTGCCGCCGTCCTGGAAATGTTGAGGTTATTTTCTCATGCTTCCATTGTGTTTGAGTGTCCAGAGCTGATTGCTTTGGGACAAGTGAGTTCTGGAGTTACCATATTATTTCGGCCTTTGTTGTTTGCATTTTTACGCTGGCCTTTAGTTGTCTTGCTGTTTTTGGTATTGGGTGGTAGTTTCTGGTGTCCTTTACTAGCTGATGAGAGCAGTTCATTGGTGAATGGCTGTAGGTTGAGACTCCTCATCTGTGGGAATCAGGGAACCCTTCTGTGGATCAGGCGATGACCAGGGTTCAGGTCTGGGTACTTTCTGTAGATTGGCTGTGGGTCCCGAGGTTAAAGCCTCTAGTGCACTACACTGAGGGGTCTCATCTAAGCTCTAAGTTCGAGATACTGTTACCCTGTTGCCAACAGTTCAGTTTGAAACACAGGGCACAAGTGCTGTTTGCTGCCCACTATGTGGCTGGCTAGGCTTTGGAGCTTGCAACTGTGCCTGCTTAGACCCAGGAACTCTCCCTGGTTTGGCCAGACGACCTGAGTTCATATCCACCCATGCAACCTTAGACCCTGGTGCACTGCAGCATACCTCAGCAAGAGAAAAAGTGCTGGAGCAGCATGCAAGCTGGCATGTGTCGTGGCTTTGGAGAATGGGCCTGCAACTGCTTGGGCCCTGGAACCTTACATGGACCAATGGTTTTACTTGATGTCATATCTATCCCCCAGTCCACACCCTGGGATCCTCCCTGGGCTCCTCTCTGAGCCAGCCGATTCAAGTGCTGCTGTTTCTCTGCTGCCCTTGGATCAGTCTGTGATCAAGCCAGTACAGTATGTTAGCCTGAGCTTGGCTGGGCTGCACTCAATCTCTGAGAGAGATTGCTGGTATAGCCTGTGTGAGCCCTGGGTCCTTGGTTCAGTCAGAGAGAGAGTGCCGGTTCAGTTTGTTAGCCTGTGTTTAGCTGGGCTATGGAGAGACTGTCTGAGGCCCTCTGGGCCCTGAGGCCTACTGTTTTGAACAGGGTGGTCTGAGGTCAAATCTGTGCCCAGTCTACACTCTAAGCTACCACCTGGGCCAACAGACACAGATGCTGGTGCTCTGGAACCCATGGATCCGTCTGCAAACATGCCAGGCCCTGGCACCTTGGTTCAGTCTGTGAAAAATTGCTGGTACAGCAAGCTAGCCTGCATTTGACTGGGCTTTGGTGAATGTTTCCATGACAACTGCGGTCTGGCAGGGTGGTCCGAGGTCAGATCCATCTATTTTCCTGGGTTCTCCCCTGGGCCAGGAGATCCAAATGCTGGTGCTCCACCACCACCAGTTCAGTCCTAGATACAGAGTCCAAGATGTAAAGTGCAGATGATACGGGCAGGCAGGTGTGCATCCAGACTCTGGGGACTAGGCGCCTGCCCTCAGGGACCCAAGGACTCCTCTGTGGACCAGTTGGGTGGTCTGAGACCAGACTCACTTGTGTTCCACATAGTATGGACTGCTCTTATCCCAAGCTCTTCAGGTTTTGTGGTCTGTAGCCACGAGTCCAGTACCTAGGCTCAGTCTTGTCAATCAGACACAGTGCGTGTTCAATGCCATTATCATAGATCACCGTACCACAGTTTCTTTATCCATTCTTTGGTTGAGGGACATCGAGGTTGTTTCCAGATTCTGGCTATTACAAACAAGGCTGTTATGAACATAATGGAACAAATGCCCTTGTTGTGTGCTGAAGCATCATTTGGGTATATGTCCAGGTGGGCCTTGAGGTAGCACTATTCCAAGTTTTCTGAGCAACTGCCAGGCTAATTCCCAAAGTGGTTACACAAGTTTGCTCTCCTACCAGGAATGGAGAAGTGTTCCCCTTCCTCCACATCCTTGCCAGTATGTGCTGTAACGTGAGTCCTTGATCTTAGCCATTCTGATGGGTCTAAGATGGAATTTCAGCATCTTTTTAATTTGGATTTCCCTAGTGACTAAGGATGCATTTCTTTAAGTGTTTCTCAGCCATTCCATATTACTTTGTTGAGAATTTTGTTCATTTCTGTACCCCCAAAGAAATTAAACACCACCAAATCAAATAATCAAATTAGACTTCTATGTTTGAGAAGACAATTTTCACTGAGACTTGGTGCTTGGCCTTTAGCCTGTCCTCCTCTGCTTTCCTTTAGCTGGGATTACAAGCATATATCACTGTGTCCAGCATCTTATATGGATTCACCTCACTGAACTGTAGTTTTTCACTCAGCAACCACTTTAAACAACTAAGTCTTCTCCATAAGACCTGCCAAGTCCTAGATTATTAATAGCATATTATTTTATGGATTTGAATTCACATTGATGATTGATTCAATAAGATATCAAATCTCTCACCAAGGGTATAGGTTACAGGGTACATTATAGAATCTCTATTCAAATTACTACTATGGAAATCTACTTTCTTCTGCAAAAAGGCTTGGGTGTTTCTCTCTCTCTCTCTCTCTCTCTCTCTCTCTCTCTCTCTCTCTCTCTCTTTCTCTCTCTCTCTTTCTCCTCTCTCTCTCTCTCTCTCTCTCTCTCTCTCTCTCTGTGTGTGTGTGTGTGTGTGTGTCTGTCTCTCTCTGTCTCTCTCTGTGTGCCTGTCTCTATGTCCATCTCTGTGTCCCTCTCTGTCTCTGTGTCTCTGTGTTTGTCTGTCTGTCTGTCTATCTGTCTGTCTCTTTCTGTCTCTGTGTGTGTTTCTGTGTGTGTGTGTGTGTGTGTGTGTGTGTGTGTGTGTGTGTGTGTTTATTTTGCTAGTCTTGTTAAATTTCTAGATCTTAGGCCCAGGAAATGTTGAGATGAGGTGATATTTCTCTGGAACTTTCCTACTTTCAAAAGCTGCAAACTAAGGTTTGATAGCATTGGTTATTTTTCTTTCCTGTAATTTTACACATTATTTTATGAGATGATATTCTATAACCCAGGTACTTTTTAGGTATTCTGTTAAGGGAAATTTTAATATGTGCTCATTTAATTATAATCTGTATTGTGAGGTTACTTCTATGGAATTGCTAAGCCAGTAAGTGCCCGCTACTCTAGATAGTTCCTTTACTGATTCCTCTGCAAAAATATGTTGTTTCAAAATGTCACTTATATAGGGATTATTCTATTCATGACGTCATAAGATCACCTTTTTATAGTTAATTAGTAATAATAAAACATGAGAGTTTACGAATGTATTAAGTTCCCTAATTAGCAGTTCTTATAGGAATGACCTGATTAGCCTTGGACTTTCAATGATGCACCCAGTGGGCTGTTATTAAAGAGGTCACAGTGATTGTAGGCTGGAAGGCAACTCAGAATTAATTTTCTGCCCTGATATCAAGTTGTGTTTGTTGCCCTAATGGGGGCCTGGAGGATAAAGGAATCACTCATAGTCTTAAATTACACTAGAAGTTTGTAAACATAATAAAATTGTCTATATATATACAGAATATATGGTACAATAAAGTTTATTTACAAAAATGAAGAAACACACATAAAACCACAAACTATTGATTCAAATAAATAATTTGAAACTGATGAGGGGATACTAAATCTCAGAATTTAATGGATGTTCTTAGCAACAGAATAGACACAGGTGAGACAGATATGTTAAAACAAACACATACCTAAGAATGAGATAGTGGGAGTGAATATTTTATAAAGATCCTTTTAAACATTTAAAAAAGAAAAGAAAAAATAAATTCACTATTTTCCAATTAAAGCAAGCTTTACTAAATACTGGCCAGGAAGACAGTGGCCAAATTCATACTCAGTATTCCTAGAGAATGGCACTGAATTATGTCAGTCAGGTGCACCTAAAAGTAGAACCACAAGTCTATATGGTATTTTCCACTGTACCCTAGTTGGGGGTGATGGTACTTCCTGCTTACATATTTTCCTCCAACATGTGATCAATCACATTCTGTGCAGTGGGTGGGGGGCAACCAACCTTGTTTAATGAAGTGAAAGCATGTGACTTCTTGTCTTACATGAACTACAGCTCCCAGCATTCCAGGATGTTGTCTGTCCCTCACTAAGTGGGGTTTACAGTTCAAGTTTGGTGTTTACTCTCTCTCTCTCTCTCTCTCTCTCTCTCTCTCTCTCTCTCTCTCTCTCTCTCTCTCTCTCTCTCTCTCTCTCTCTCTCTGTGTGTGTGTGTGTGTGTGTGTTATGAACATGCCTGTGTGTTTGTTTGAGTGTAGGTGTATATATAGGGGTACACATGGTATGTGGTAGACACAGGTTGACATCAAGTGTCTTTCTCCCTTGTTCTCCATTTTGTTTACTGAACTAATAGCTAATGGATTCAGCTAGTCTTCTTGAATAGTTTGCCACAGGATCTCCTGTTCACATCAATGGAATGCTGAAATTATAGGCAGGCCATGATTCCCACCCAGCTTAATCATGTCTGTGCTGTGGATCCAAATTATGGTCCTCAGACTTGTGGTAAAACTCTTTAATCGCTGAGTCATATTTCCATCTCCTTTATGAAGATTTGATGAACTGTCTCCCAAAAACTCTTTATGTCCTCTAGGATCCTTGAAAATAAAATTTATTCCATTTACTACAAAGCCATAGTGGATAGCTGACTTTCAAGGGGGAAATCACTATATATTGTTTTTTAAGCATTTTGTGGAAAAACACATGGGTGCATGGTAGTGAACAAGAAAGAGTAAAGTCTACTGTGAGTTTGGGTAAACAAAAATTTAAAACTGTAACATGAAGTAACCTGTGCTATTTTGGCAGCACATCAGACATTTAGTAGCTGTTATTTGTTTTGATTTAAAATGTGAGTAGAACAAACCAGAAAACAAAATCCAAGAGAAAATGTATAATTGGTTTAAATGATCTTGTTATTTCATCAAGCCTATAGTCAAAATGATCAATAGCAACATAATTCATACTGTAAAAAAATTACTTTCTTTGAAAGAGAAAATGTCACTCACATCCAGAGTCTGGAGGAAAAATGTGCTCCTGAGAGATTTTAAGGGTAAGCTCTGAATCTGCCTGTCAGTGCCTCCTTCTCCTCAGGTTATTCTCTTTTTTACTTGAACAAACCTTTATAAAACAAAATGAGGTCAGCACTTGAAGTTTCTACATCAGTACATCAGAATCCTGTCTCCAAAGGCCCTGAATGACTTCATGGAACATATCAGCATATATATTTGTGTGGTGTGTGTGTGTGTGTGTGTGTGTGTGTGTGTGTGTGTGTGTGTGTATAACTCTTAATCATATATAACTTTTAAAATTATTTTATTTTATTTATTATTATATTATTATGAGGCAGGGAACCTTTGTAATGGGGCTCATGTGAAGATCAGTTTTGTAGGGTCATTTCAGTCTTGCCACCATTAGTGGGATCCTGGGATTGAACTCAATATGAGAAGCTTCCAGAGTCAGGACTTTTATTGCTGAACCATCTCATCTACCCTGTGATAGAATTTCAATGCATCTGTTTCTCTTATATCAGGGCACTTAACCCTCTATGTGGAATGCAGCATATAGGAAATAAAATCACGATTCTACCATTCTTGATTTCAAATTTGCTATTAAACAAAGGTATACTTAGTAGAACTGGAATTATAGGGAAGAAGTTCCCTCAAAATTTGATCTTAATTTCCAAAGTCTTGTCCTTAGTAAACTTTTATTTTTCATAGGCAGTTTGTAACTGGAATTTTCACATACAGCAAAATGTTGATTAATGGATAACAAAAGACTGAAAACTTGCAAACAAAGTGTTCATTCACACATATATGTGTGTGTGACTTTTGTGTGTGCCAGTAGTAACCATAATGTTTGGAAAATAAATTCAGATGCAGTTATGGGTGGAAGAATGTATACTTAATAGTTTAAAATCCCAGGGTCATGCCTACTGATGTCCATCGATTTTGTTATTGATTTCTTCTGATTGGAAATTCTTTTTGAATCCTGGTAGGGCCAGCCCCGGTGTTCCATCCCTGACACCTGCATGTCTAGAGCATACTTTTCCATTGCCTGGGGAAATAGTAAAGCATTCTTTACTATTGTGGCTTTGCACACAACAGAAATTTAAACAGACTTAGGCAACTGTTCTCCTTTTTTCCCCTCACTAGTATGGTCATAAACTAGATATATCCCACTTTATCTGCTGTGTTAATTCAGAGGTGAGGGAACTATGCAGAGCCGTGACATAAGAATGGAACCAACATAAAGTGTATGTGAAACAAGTGTAAATATAAACCCCGAAGTGGAAACAATGTGAACAAAAGAACTGTATTGAGAACTTGTCAGATTGACGATTCGGAATTTGGGAAGAGGAGTAATAGATCGTCACTTAATACTTCATTTATAGCACACAGAAAAGAAGAAGAAAACTAGCTTTCACCTTATTTTGAGAAATGATGATGCTGATTGGTATCATTTCTGTATTGTTATCATCACTATCACAATTACATCTCTGATTTGATGCACTGGTATATGCACCATATATATGACTTTTTTTTCATTCTAATACTCTTTCTCTTTCAATTAGGACAGTGATTCTTAGGGTGTAATCTCATCACTAACAGAAATGTCAAGTTTTTCCTCAGTAATGATTTTAAATGAAGTTCTTGGAACTGACCCAGGGCACTTTCCTTACATATATTTTAAATAGAGGATCGCAATGTACATAAAGTGGCACTCAGAGAAAGAATAAGCAGGGTGCCAAGATGAGACTTGATAGCCTATGACCATACAGTCGGGGAGGAGGACTCTCTTGGTCATAGACCTAGGGGAGGGGAATAGGGTGAAAGTGAGA
Source organism: Acomys russatus (assembly GCF_903995435.1). NCBI lineage: Eukaryota > Metazoa > Chordata > Mammalia > Rodentia > Muridae > Acomys > Acomys russatus. The sequence goes on along the minus strand of NC_067158.1, from coordinate 3,136,391 downwards.
GGGATGGAGGAATGGGATAACAATTGAGTTGTAATCTGAATAAACTGATAAAATTAAAATAGAAAAATAAGAGAAAAAAAAGACGGATCCTGTGGAGTTATTTTGCATTACATTGATTTTTTACTTATTTAATAAATTTCCTTTTAGCTAATGTTCCCTCTCAGGTGAATATTCTGGATTAGCACAAAAGAAGTGTTTTATTGTGTGACTTACTAGTATAAGTTTAAAGGTGATAGTTAAATGTTATATGTATAACCTAAAATAAACTTTCCATAATTTATTTCCTGTCTTTTTTTTCCATTTTACTATTTTATTCATATTACATCTTGATTGTTAGCCCTTCCCCTGTTTCCTCCCATTCTTCCCTCCCTCATACTTCTCCCCTTATTCCCTCCCCTATGTCTGTGATTGAGGGAGACCTCCTCCCCCTATATAGGCTCTTAGAATATCGAGTCTCTTCTTGGTAACTTGCTATCCTTCCTCTGAGTGCCACCAGGCCTCCCCATCCAGGGGATGTGGTCAGAAAAGGGGCACCAGAGTTCGTGTGAGAGTCAGATCTCACTCTCCACTCAATGGTGGAGAATATCATGTTCGTTGGCTAGGTCTTGGTAGGGGTTCGAAGTTTAATACCTATATTTCCTTGGCTGGTGCCTTAGTTTGAGGAGGACCCCAGGACTCAGATCTGCCTGTCATAAAGTTCTTCTTGTAGGTTTCCAGGACCCTGTGGGTCCTACTATTTCCCTATTCTTCCATGCTACTCTGGCCTAAAGTCTCAATAGGATGTTCTCTCCTCTGACCCACCTTCTTGGTAAGTAAAGTTTTTCATGGTACATATCCCTTGGACTAGTGTTTTGATATAAGTGAGTATATACCATTTGTCTCTTTTTGCTTCTGGGTGAACTCACTCATTATGATAATTTCTAGATCAATCCATTTGTCCACAAATTTCAGGAATTCCTTGTTTTTAATAGCTGAGTAGTATTCCATAGTATAAATGAACCACAGTTTCTTAGTCCATTCTTCTACTGAAGGACACTTAGGCTGTTTCCATGCTCTGGCTATTATGTATAAAACAGCTATGAACATGGTTGAGCATATGTCCCTGTTGTGTGGTAGGGCATTTTCTGGTTATATTCCAAGGAGTGGGATAGCTGGGTCTTGAGGAAGCCCTATTCCCATTTTTCTGAGAAAGTACCAGATAGCTTTCCAAAGTGGTTGTACTAGTTTGCATTCCCACCAGCAATGAAGGAGTGTTCCTCTCTCTCCACATCCTTGCCAACATGTGGTGTCATTTGAGTTTTTGATCTTAGACATTCTGATGGGTGTAAGATGGAATCTCAGTGTCATTTTGATTTGCATTTCTCTGATGACTAACGAGGATGAGCATTTCTCTAAGTGTTTCTCTGCCATTTGATATTCCTCTGTTGAGAATTCTCTGTTAAGTTCCAAGCCCCATTTTGCAATTGGGCTGTTTGGTTTTGTGGTGTTTAATTTCTTGAGTTCTTCATATATTTTGGATATTAGACCTTTGTCAGATGAAGGGTTGGTGAAGATCTCTTCCCAGTCTGTAGGCTGACAGTGCCTCTTGCCTTACAGAAGCTTCTCAGCCTCATGAGGTCCCATTTATTAATTGTTGACATTAAGGCCTGGGCTGTTGGTGTAGTGTTCAGGAAATTGTTTCCTGTGCCTATGTGTCCCAGACTCTTCCCCACTTTTTTCTCTAACTGAATTAATGTCTCTGGTTTTAAGTTGAGGTCTTTAATCCACTTGGACTTGAGTTTTGTGCATGGTGACAAATAAGGGTCTAATTGCATTTTTCTACATGTAGACATCCAGTTAGACCAGCACCATTTGTTGAAGATGCTATCATTTTTCCATTGAATAGATTTGGCTTCTTTGTCAAAAATCAAGTGAGCAAATATGTGTAGATTCATCTCTGGGTCTTCAATTTGATTCCATTGATCCACCGGCCTATTGCTTTGCCAGTACCATGCTGTTTTAATTACTGTTGCTCTGTAGTACAGCTTGAGATCAGGTATGGAGATTCCTCCGAAGGATCTTTTATTGTATAGGATTGTTTTTGCTATTCTGGGTTTTTTAATTTCTCCATATGAATTTCAGAATTGATCTTTCAATATCTTCAAAATATTTTGTAGGTATTTTGATAGGGATTGTGTTGAATCTGTAAATTGCTTTTGGTAAGATGGCCATTTTTACTATGTTGATTATCCCGATCCACGAACAAGTTAAATCCCTCCATCTTCTGATGTCATCTTCAATCTCTTTCTTCAGAGGCTTGAAGTTTTTTTCAAATAAGTCCTTCACTTGCTTGGCTACAGTTACTCCTAGATATTTTATATTGTTTGTGACTATTGTGAAGGGAGTAGTTTTTCTAATTTTCTTCCTCTGCCTGTTTGTCATTTGTATACAGGAAAGCTACTGATTTTTTTTGAGGTTTATTTTGTATCCCTCCAACTTGCCTGAAGGTGTTTTATCAGCTGTAAGGAGTTCTCTGGTGGAATTTTGGGGGTCACTTATACACACTATCATATCGTCTGCAAATAGGGGATAATTTGACTTCTTCTTTCCTTTCCCATTTGGATCCCCCTTGAATATCTTTTAGATGTCTTATTGCTCTGGCTAGAACTTCAAGAACTATATTGAAGAGATATGAGGACAGAGGGCAGCCTTGTCTGGTTCCCGATTTTAAAGGGATTTTCTTGAGTATCTCTCCATTTAATTTAATGTTGGCTGTTGGTTTGCTGTATATAGCCTTTATTATGTTTAGATAAGTGCCTTGTATTCCCGATCTCTCCAGAACTTTAAACATAATGGGTGTTGGATTTTGTCAAATGCTTTTTTCTGCATCTAAAGAGATGATCATGTGTTTTTCTGTTTCAGTTGTTTATAGTGATGGAATTACATTGATGGATTTCTGTATGTTAAACCATCCCTGCATGCCTGTAATGAATCCTACCTGGTCATGGTGAATGATGTCTTTGATATGCTGTTGTATTTGCTTTGCGAGTATTTTGTTGAGTATTTTGCATCAATGTTCATAAGAGAAATTGATCTGAAATTCTCTTTTTTTGTTGGGTCTTTGTGAGGTTTAGGTATCAATGTGACTGTGCCTCATAGAAGGAATTTAGTAATATTCCGTCCATTTCTATCTTTTGGAATAGCTTATTTCCTGTCTTGACTGTGACCTTTTACATATCTGGCAATACATATTGGTGCTCCGATACATGCATAAAATATGTAGTAATCAAATCAGGGTAGGACCATTTCTAAATCTTCAAGGATTTATCATTTATATATGTTACAATACTTCTTTTTTTTCAAATCATTTTGAAGAATATTGTAAGTTGTTTTAAATTACAATCCCCTGCTAAATAAATAGAAACCTCCATTTTAGGTTTTGGTGTTTTTTAAAGAATGTTTTGAGATTTGTTTATTTTAGAGATGTTTTTATTTAATTCCATGCTATGGAGTTATAAATGGGTTTCATCCACCGTATGAGTTCTGGGAATTGAAACCAGGTCTTATGGAACTCTTAAGAACTCTTAATGCTGAAGTCTAACTCTCCACAAGTGAGGACTTCTGGCAGGGACCCAGTTGGAGAGGAACTCAGGTTTTTTTTTTCTTTAAGTAGCTGGCTACTGGGAGTTTCACCGAAAATTGGACTGGGTATTTTTTCTTCTTTTAATATGGTGAGGAGGTCACAAGAATGGGGGTGAGTGTGGTCAGGGTTCATAATGTGAAATTCCCAAATAATCAATGAAAATATTATGAAAAAATACAACAAAAATAAGAAAGAAAAAAATAAGCCTTCCATTTTATGTCACATTTTTATTTGTAGAAGTTATAGAAAGTTATAGAACCTAGACCTCTGACAGGTAAGGTGCTCCTCTCCCACCATCTGACCAGACTATCAGGTCTCATCTGAATTACCTGCACCACCTTCCTCTGTGTTCCCACAGGGCCTCTCCACCAAGAGGTAGTGATCAAATCATGGGCACCAGAGTTTGTGTCAGGAGCAGATGCCACTCCCCCTGAACTTGAGTCTAGGTTCTCTGCTTGCAATGTCCTTAGTTGGCACATTGGTTTGTGCAGGCCTCCCTGGGTCCAGATCTGCCAGCCTTAAAAGTCTTCTTCTGGAGCTCCTGACCACCACCCCATAGTCCTTCCATCCCCCAACACTTCCATATAACTTGAAGCACTTGGCCTAGAGTCTAGTTGCCAGTCCCAGTATCTGTCCAGATCCCCCACTGGGTGGGGTCTCTAAGAGGATGGCTATGTTGGGCTAATATCCACTTATAAGTGAGTATATACCATGCCTGTCTTTCTGGGTCTGAGCTAACTTATTCAGGATGATCTTTTCTTGTTCTATCCATTTTCCTTCAAATTTCAAGATTTCCTTGTTTTTAATAGCTGAGTAGTATTGAATTGTGTAAATGTTTCTTTATCCATTCTTCAGTTGAGGGACATCTAAATTGTTTCCAGATTCTGACTATTATGAATAGAGCTGTTATGAACATAGCTGAGCAGATGTCCTTGTTGTATGGTGGAGCATCTTTTGGATATATGCTCAGGAATGGTATAACTGGGTCTTGAGGTAGCACTATTCCCAATTTTCTGAGAAAGTGCTAGGCTGATTTCCAAGGTAGTTATACAGGTTTGTTCTCCCACCAGCAATGCAGAAGTGTTCCCCCTTCATCCACAATTTCACCAGCATGTGCTATCACTTGAGTTTTTTATCTTAGCCATTCTGATGGGTGTAATATGGAATCTCATAATCAATTTTACTTGTATTTCTATATACTTCTTTCCAAGATGTCTTTTTCATCAATTTTCCAATTATGCTTTTTCGAAGTCCCTGACCATTCAGCCAATCCATTGCCTACATCCCATCGATGAGTGCACAATCACCCATCTGGTCATTTCTTTTTTCAAAGAAACCATGCATGTGTACTGTCCCAAGTTATGCCCACTGGGAAGATTTCTTTTTGCCAGTGTTTTTTAAGGATTGTGCCAAAAAAGGGTTGTAATGCTGCAGCTGTCGAATTCTGGGTAGTGCCTGCATGGTTATGCAGAACCAAGAGTAAACCAGGCCCTAGTCTTCTCTTCCTCAGTCAGCAGATCATAGATTACACCTCATGATGCCATAGGTGCAAGCTTAGCTAATGTCAAGTACAAGCATGTATACAACTTCTCACCTTCTGCCTAAATTTTGTGCAGAATGTTTTATCAAACATAAACTATATCCTATTATTAGCCCTTAAACACAGTGATCCTGTATTATTACATTAGCTAAGTGAGTCAACTCCTTAACATAATATAAATTTTCATCAATGTCACACTTTCAACATCTTTTAGAACTCCAGGATTTATGTCTACCAAAAGTGACCAGACCCCATAGTCTACCTATAAAAAGTTTATCTTTCATAAAGGCATGGTGGCACGTGTCTGTAATACCAACACTCAGGGAGGCAGATGCAGTTGGATCCTTGTGAATATGAGCCCATCTTGGTCTACAGAGCAAATACAGAACAGCCAACGCTACAAAGAAAATCTCTGTCTCAAAAAACTAACAAAACAAAACACAACAAACAAACAAAACAAAAAGAAAACATTTTAGTATTTAGCACCAATATAATTTTCTCCTTAAGATTTTGTCCCTTCTTGAGTTAGATCTTCACTTACAAAATTTGTGCATTCATTTTATAAAATGAATTATTTGTGACATTAAGCTCTGTATTATGCTTTTTATTATGTTATACCAGAGCTAAAATCAGATAATTAAAAGTAAGAAGCCCTAAGAAAACTCAGTTCATAAGCACTGCTAAAACTTGTACTGCTTCTTTCTTTAACAATTACTTTAGCTAAAAAATTAACAATGACATAGATCATCTAAATAACATCACCCTGTTTCTGTGAACTCTCTAATAAAGCAGTACTATAACAGAGTATGCATTCAAAAATATACATTGAACATAATTTTTTGAGAAACGTTCCAGTGATTGAAATTACATAGAATGTAATCTCTAAAATAAATAACAAAATGCACAAAATTCACTTTCAAAGAAAGCTTCCAAACCCAGCTGGTCCAGCATTTCAGACTGTCACACACAGGACTCTAATTAAGCCTGGAATTTCTCCACATGTAAAAACTGGCCCACAAATGCTATTCCTGGCTTGTTTAACCCATTCACACAATTTTATTTGGGCCCCTACAAACTATTATTCATCCCAAATCAGCCAGAAGAAACCTTAAGAAAACTATGCCCCATTTCCTTTAAGGGAGTTTAGGTAGGATTTTGGTTGCTCCCTTGGACTATTATCAATGGGAGTGTGTTACAAGTTATTATTGGTCTTATTTAGAAAGAAAATAGGGTTTAGATGTGAAATGATTAATTCTAGATAGTTTTGCTTTGATAGTATTTCTTAAGCCTACTTACATAATTCCTGATGCATCTCAAAGAAGAGAAACACTTATTAGAACACACACTTACCAAAAATATTCCATGGGGACACTATAAGGACTCTAATAAATAGGGACCTATTTATTAACTTAGAAATTAGCTATTCTGTTCAATGAATGCATGGAACTCCAAAGCATATTGTCCTGGTTTGCAGAGCCTTCCTGTTTACTAAGTCATTCTGCAAGATTCCTGCATACTCTACCGTGAAAAATTAAGACTAAACAATTTTCATTTCTTAAATAATAATAATAATAATAATAATAATAATAATAATAATAATAATAATGATAATATGTTGTTGTGAATAATAAGGTCTAAGTTAAATACATACCTTTTGTTTCTGACCTTTTATCATTGACATAAATATGAATTGTAGTCAAAGTAAAGTACATAACTGAGATATGATTTTAAGCCATACTAAAATCTTTAATTAATTCTCCAAATGCCTCCATAACTATTTCACAGTGGAATTAAAGATCATTTTGTGGCCAGTATTACCAAAAACAAGAAGACATCTTGTGGTCAGTGAGTACTATAAAAGGATTACTACATGATCTAAACACTCAATTCCTACACATACAGCCAAGAGAACGGAAAATATATTCATTCACACAGAAAACTTTCTAAAACATATTAGTTTATGTATTATTGCAATTCTGAAAAATATGACTATCTAAATTTAAAACTAATACTACATTCTATGAAAGATCGGGAATCTAAATAATTTCAAAAGCAAAGCAAACAGGAGCAGGGGACATAACTCAGTGACTAAGAGCATCGCTGGTCTTGCAGAGGACCCAGATTAAATGCTCAGCACCAGCATCATGGCTCAAAACCATCTCTAGTTCCAGCCCCTGGGGTCTGGTATCCTCATCTCACCTCCATGGACACCAGGCACATGTGTATTGCACATATGCACATGCTTTTAAAATACACATACACATAAAATAAATCTACAGTAAAGCAAGAAAACAGTACTTTTGAGTTTAACACGGAGCATTTCTTGTTCCACTTGATTGACATTTGAAGGGGAATAACCAATGTATACTGGCAATATGGTTTAATATTCTCAAACCACTGTGCTGTTCCAGATATGAGCACTTACAAGTAAATTTCCAATGGGTGGCATCCAACTGACATTTGTAAACCGATTTATCTGTCCCTTTGTTATAAATCTGAACATTTGTTATAACTGCCTGAATTTAGTGGTGTGGCTAAGCATGGATTCAAATCACAAAGCTACAGACAGAAGTTTGACAAGCAGGAAACGTGTTGCCTGAGATGTTATGACTACAGGTGAGGGGAAAGCTGGCAGGTAAGCCTGAAACTCACAGCAGGAACTTCAGCAGAGTATGGCTGTAGGCACAGGGCTGCTTCACAGTGCCTGCTCCTGGCTTCTTCCTATTGAGCTTACCACATTAGCAGTAGCATGTTGCCTTTTCTTGCTTGATTATTTCTTTTTATTGAGAAATCTGCTACAACCTTGAAAAATACTCTCATTGTTTGGTAGAAGAATGAAGGAAAGCACTATAGACATTGATCACTTTTATTTTTAAAAAGTCAAAGCTTTTCCAAACCATATTTTGAAGAACTTCTTAAATCATATCTGCTGGAAATCAATCAGATCATCAACTGCAGATGTTAGTTCAAACAGCACTTACGTCTTTTATCTTAAGGTGAAAATTAATTATAAGGTGAAAATCAGAAAGAAATAAAAGACAATGAATTTTGCATTGAATTATACCTACTGATAAACACACACAATTATGCAAGTACATATATGCATACAACCTATATTCCCATACATGTATACACAATACATATTGTGGCACACTCTTTTTCTTGTATGCATGCACATATGCATATCTGAATTATTTATGTACATACATAGACAAAAGCATATTCACACACATATACACACATTTCTATATATGTGTGAATTACATTTCTGTTATATTTCAGTTTTAGTATTTTCTTTATTAAAATATTGACTCTGTTCAAATATTTTAATATGTCACTGTCATAGCACTATTCTGTATGCATATTTTTCAATAAATGCCATTTTAATTTTCTCTTAGGAGTATATTAAGTTAGACCCAGTATCTATATATGTTTATGAATAAACCTGTGAGACTCAGGATGGTACTGTCTTTGTCATTATAGTTCCTTAGTAGTTTAAGTTCAGGTGATATGATTCTTCCATCTGTGTTTTCTGCTTAGGATTGCTCTGGCTGTCAGTGGTGTGTAGACACAAGTGGTGGTTTATGCTTCCATATTAGTTGAAGGATTTATTGTCTGATCCTGTGAAGAACGTCATTAGAAATTTGATGGGGATTTCACTGACTCTGTATGAGATTCCAGTACTGATTCTGCCAGTTCTGAAGCATGGGCATCTTTTATATCATTGAGGATTTCCTTCAGATAATTCCTTTACTGGTGTCTTATAGTTTTCTTTGTAGACATCTTTTCACTTCCTTGCTCATGTTGGTCCCTAAATGCTTTACTATATTTAAAGATATTAAAATGACTATTTTCCTAAGTTCCTTTCCAGTAAGTTTGTTGTTCTTGGTATAGGTAAAATTTCCTGATTTCTCAAAAATTTCCTTTTAATTTATTCTTTTATTTTAAAGTATGTTATACACTGAAAATATATCTAATATAGGATAAATGCTCATTGCAGTATTGGACAAATAATGACCTGGATAAATTCTTTGCCCATTTAGTTTAGATGCAGTTTCTCCTCTTTGTCTGTCCCTGTCTCCCCTCCCTCCTTCACCTGCTCTATCCACACTACAGCCTCCGTGATTCCTCTTTCCACTTTTATACATCAGTTGTCCTTTTGTCCCCACTCCAGTTCACTCCTTTAAAGACTATTTCCCCATCTTAAGGGTCCCTTTCCAGTTTCCTGCTTTTTATCTACACTTTCTTCCTCTCAACTACAAATATTTAGACAAATATGTAGACAAATGCTAGGATCTACATGTGAGAGGAAATATACAGTATTTATTTGTCCCTCACATTTCAAAACCTCATTTTTAATGAAGGCTGGATAATATCCTTTGTGTGTGTGTGTGTATATATATATATATATCACACATTTTCTCATGAACACGTGAGCTAATTTGATTGCATTCTCTTGCTATTGCGAGAAGAGCAGCAAAGAACATGGATGTGCAAGTGTCTCTGTAGTATGATCCATTCTAAAATCTACAAGCTACTTACTTCTGCATTGTTTTTCTATATTACAACTGAAAGTATTTGTAAGAGACAAAAGTTTTCTAGTAGAGACCTTTTATTGAGAATAGATTGTTTTTCATACTATAAATTCTGAGTATGTTGTCTATATTCTTCCAACTTCTCTCAGATCCTCCCCCTCTCTTCACCCACCCACATCCACACCTTTTATTTCTCTTTCCCATTAGAAAACAAGCAAGCATATAAAAATAATGATACAATAAGGAAAAATACAAACAGAGAACAAAGAATAGGAAAGAACAAACATACAAAAGATTCAAAGGAAATCACAAAAAGCACATCCAGAAACAAAGACATGCAAATTCATACACAAGAAATTCCATAAAAATACAAACCCCAATACCATAATATACAAGCAAAAGGCCTATAAGGTCAATCATTATCATCATCATATCCCCAGACAAAACATTACGGGACAAAAACAATCAAAAAATAAAACAAACAAACAACAACAACAACAAAACCATGCAAAATACCACTGAGTTTGTTTTGTGTTGGCCAGCCTCTCCTCCCAGAAGTGTAGCTTATTTGCTTGTGTCCTTCTCAGCATTGGAACCCCATATGGTTTTGACCTGTGCATCCTGCCACCTTTTCTCTGACTTCAATTTGCGTCAGTCCTGTTTCTCTATTGTTACAGGCTAGATTGCTGCCATTTACAAGGAAGGATCATTTAAACTCCTACTTTACATTTTTATCTATTTTAAATCTGTCTCTTGTCTATAACAATACCGAAGATTTTAGGCACTATATTGAATAATAGTGAAGAGAGTGGACATCTTTATGATGCTTTAAAAGAAATGCTTCAATTTTACATATTGAATATAAAGGCTATGTTGGTTAGAGCTACATAGGCTTTGTTGTCTAGAGATAATTTCAATTGCTAGTTTCTTTAGGGTTTTTGCTATGAAATTTTGTTGAGTTTTTAAAAATGACTTTTTAGTGTCTATGTAGATGCTTACATAATTTCAGTCTTTAAAGCTACTAATGTTGTTTATTGTATGCATTTATTTGCATATGTTGAACCAACCTTACATCTCAGGGGCAAATTATGCCAGTTACCAAGTATGCTTTTTCTGATCTAAACTCGAATTCATTTTGCAAGTATTTTGTTGATTTCTTTTTACCTATGTTCATCAGTGAGATTGTGTTGGATTGATTTTGCCTTTGTGTGTGTATGTGTGTGTGTGTGTATCTTTGTCTAGACTTGATATCAAAGTTATATTGCCTTCATGAGTTTTTAGCATTCCTACCCTTTCAATTTGTAGTACAATTTTAGAAGTATTGGTATTACATCTTCTTTACAGATTGGTAGAAAACACAAGTCCATTTGGTTCAGAGATTTTATTTCTGTGAATTGCCACTGCTACTTCAACCATATTGCTTGTTATTAGTTTGTTTAAATTATTTGTATCTTTTAGATTTAATTTCAATAGATATTAGATGTTTATATCCCTACTTACTTTCTACTGCTTAAGTGGAATTTACCATGGCCTAATTTTCTTCTTCAGCAGTTGAGTTCTGTCTCTACTGGGTTCCAGCAGTGTGAATTTTCTCTAGCTTGCTTTCCCTGCATTGGATGTTTCTGACCTTTATGGAATTTCTGTGGCAGAAATTGAGTGTCATAAGCACTGATGGGCGTGAATTGGTGCTCAGCTGCTTTTATTTAATTATTGGTAGCTCTTTGTTTAATTGTAAATTTATTTTATTTTAATTACTGTAATTATGTCATCTCGTCCCTTGGTTTTCTTCCCCCAAACCCTCCAATGCGTTACATTCATGCCCTCTCAAATTATGCCTTCTTTTTCCTTAATTATTATTCTTAGGTGTATACAAAGAAAGACAGACAAAATTACATGTACAAATATCAGATTCTATTAGTATAGTTTATGTATGCATACAAGCAATGTATGTTTTAAGGCTGATTACTTGGTATTAGATAAACCTTAGAGGAGTCTGTGGTGGTTTGAATGGAATAGACTCCATTCGCATGCTTAGTTTTCCAGTTTTCTGTTGGTGGATCTGTTTAGGAAGGATTAGGAGGTTTGACTTTGGTGGATGATCCACAGGATTTCAGTTTTCAAAACACCATGCCAGACAATTCTCTCTTTCTCTTTCTGCCTCCTTTCCATGGCTCAGAAGGTAAAGCTTTTAGCTAATGTGTTAGCACAACACCTGTCTGCTTCCTGCCATGGTGGTCATGGACAAGTTGCCTTGGCCATGGGGTTTTATCACAGCAATAGGGCAGTGACTAAGACAGGGATCATCTGTGGGGGAAAAGGCATGATGCCACAGCAGGTGTCTTCTGCTGTTGACCCTCTTTTAGTTCCATCTTCCTTGATTGTACTGCATGGTTTTCTGTGTCAACTCGACACAAGCTAGAGTCATCAGTGACAGAGGAGCATCATTTGAGAAAATGTCTCATGAATCAATAAGAGTGGGCCCTGCCCAAAGTGGGTAGTGCCACCTGGGCTGCGTTCTATAAGAAGGCAGAGCAAGCAATAGAGTAAGCAGCACCCTCCATGGCCTCTGTATCAGCTCCTGCCTGAAGGTTCCTGTATTGCTTGTGTTCTTTCCTGACTTCTCTTGCTATTGAACAACAATGTGGAAGAGCAAGCCAAACAAACATTTTCCTCTCCAAATTGCCTTTGGGTTATGGTGTTTTGTCATAGCAACAAAAATCCCAAGTCACTATTGTACACTGAGCCCTAGGTATAAGGGTTCTAGTGTAGATGTATTGAACAAAACAAAGTTCTAAACTTTCATTTCTGCTTTTAGTTTCACTTTCTTTTATTACTTTTTTTTTCTTTTTTCTTTTTTTTTTTTTCCCGCTGGTTTTATCTTGACTTTCTTCTGCCCAATCTCCTGATATCAGAGGCTCCTTCTTATCTTCCTTGTAGAAATATTTTTTCAATTTTTAATTCATTCTAATTTATTCAGACTATATCCCTTCACTTATATCTTCCTATTCATACCTTCTATCCCTCTTCTTCCCTACTCCCCTCCCCTAGACCTCTGACAGAAGGGGACCTCCTCTACTGCCATATGGCCATAGCATATTAGGTCTCATCTGGAAAAACTGATTCCCCGTCCTCTGTGTGCTGCTGCACAGCCCCACCAAGGGGAAGGAATCAAATTCCGGACACTGGAATTCATGTCAGAGGCATTATTCATTCTCCTCACATCTGTGGAGAATTAGTTGTCCATTGGCTAGAGCTGAACAAGGGGTATGCTTTGTTTTTGGTTGGTTGCAACAGTTTGTGCAAGCACCCCTGAGTCCTGATCCACCAGCCTGGATGGTCTTCTTGTGAGGTTCCTGGACTCTCTGGGTCCTTCCACCCCCCCCCCCCCCCCCGCCATTCTTCCATACCTCTCTTATCACTCCACCTGAAGTCCAGCAGTAAATCCTAACATTTTTCCTGATCCTCCACTGGGTGGAGACTCTGAGAGAACATCTATGTTTTGCTAATATCCACTTATAAGTAAGTATATACACTGCATGTCTTTCTGTGTCTGAATTACCTCACCAAGGATGATCATTTCAAGTTCTATCCATTTGCCTGCAAATTTCAAGATTTTCTTGTTTTTAATAGCTGAGTAGTAAGTAGGCTGAAAAACACTTAACGAAATGTTCAACATCATTAGTCATCAGGGAAATCCAAATCAGCACAACTATGAGATTCCACCTTACACTTGTCAGAATGGCTAAGATCAAAAACTCAAGTGACAAAACATGCTGGCTTTACCATGCATCAAGGACATAACAGCCTTATTTGTAATAGCCAGAATCTGGAAACCACCTAGATGTCCCTTAACTGAAGAATGGATAAAGAAACTGTGTGGTATATTTACACCTTGTAGTAATCTTAAAATGATTTTGTCATGAACTCTCCAAAGAGTGGAAAGGTACACTTCAACATGATCTGGAGCCTCAAAAGCAGGAATATAAGGCTTCTTCTTGCTTAGATCTATACAGCTCAGGAAGAAAAGAGTGGAAAGAGGTAGGTAGGTGGGAAGAGAGAGAGAGAGAGAGAGATCCAAGTTGCTATAACCTCTATCCATCATTCTGATTTTAATCAGAATCTCAAAAAGAATCTCAGGCAAGTCTAAATGAGACACATTTTTTCAAGACATCTCATAAGTACTGCTCAAAACAATTAAACAACAACAACAACTAAAATGATGGTGCACGCCTTTAATCCCAGCATTCAGGAGGCAGAAGCAGGTAGATCATTGAGAGTTTGAGGCCAGCCTGGTCTGCAAAGCCAGTCTAGGACAGCCAAGGCTACTCAGAGAAACCTTGTCTTGAAAAACAAAACAAAACAAAATAAAATACCATAGCAACCTAATTAATAATAGTATAATAACAGAACTATTAACTGTAAGAAATATGACATTTGAATGTAAGATGTTAATATTTATGCTATATGTGCATATGTGGATAGTTTCTTTGATATCTTCATATTTTTTCTGTAAAGAAAAATTGCTCAAAACTTTTTAAAACTTAAATAAATTTTACCCCTTTTAATATTGTATATATTTTTAAAGATTTATTTATGTTAATAGTATTCACATGAGTATTATTTTGTTTATTCATTTTACATCCTGCTTGTAGCCTGATTCCTCCTGTTCTCTCAATCTTACCCTCCGTGCATCTATCCCTCTCCCCAAGGCCCCCTCCCTTATTCCTCAGAAAAGAAGAGCCTCCCCCTTCCTTCCCATCCACCCCAGCTAATTAAGTGATACCAAGATTGAGTGAGTCCTCTTTCCCTGTGGCCTGGCAAGGCAGTCCTGCCAGAGGGAAGTGATCAAAAAGCTTGCAACAGAGTCCATGTCAGAGACAGCACCTCCTCCAATTATTAGAGGACCCATATGAAGTCTGAACTTTCCATCTGTGCTGAGAACCTATGTACAGTCCATGCATGGTCCGTGATTGGTGCTCGAGTCTCAGCAAACCCCTCTGCAACCTGGTAAGTGGCTCTATTGGTCTTCTTGTGGAGCTCCTGTCACCTGCAGGACCTCCCCCACAACCACTTTTCTACAGGACTTCCTCTGTACCACCCAATTATTGGCTTTGAGTCTCAGCATCTGTTTCAAAGTGCTGGGTGGAGCCTCTCACAGGACAACTCTGCTAAGTTACTGCTTGTCAACATAGCATATTATCTTTAATAGTGTCTGGGCTTGGCTCCCTCCCATGAGGGAGGGATCTTGGATTGGGCCAGCCATTGGTTGGACATTCCTTTAATCTCTGCATTATCTGCTTTATCTTTATGCCTGCTCATCTTGTAAGCAGGGCAAACTTTGAGTCAATGTTTTTGCGGTGGTTTGGTGTTTCCCTCCATCTACTAGGAATCTTGTCTAGTTAGGGCAAGCCCTCTTCAGTTTCTATGGTCCCTACTGGTAGAAGCCTCTGCTACAGTCCCTCTCATATCATTCCAGGATCCTAACCCTGACTTAGGTCTCCAGTTTGTCACAAAGATGCTCCTGCCCACAGTTTCTCCTTGCTCTATTGGCTTTCTGTCCTCCCACCCTCACTCTTCCAAAGTCAGATCTCTATCCTGAGATTTCTCTGTGCTCCCTTACCTTACACTCTCTCTCCTCAACCGCTACCTCTGTCAATTCTATTTCTCCTTCTGAGTAAGATTTAAGCATCCTCCCTTGGATCCTTCTTTTTAATTATCTTATTTTGGTCTGTGTAATGTAGTATGTTAATCCTGTACTATATGGCTAAAATCCTCTTCTAAGTGTGTATGCACCATGTGCACATTTCTAGGACTGGGTTACCTCACTCAGGAAAATATTTTCTAGTTCCATCCATTTGCCATCAAATTTCATGATTTCTTTGTTTTCCATTCTGTAAATGTACAACAGTTTCTTTATCCATTCTTCAGTTGAGGACATCAAGGTTGTTTCCAGATTTTGGTTATTACAAATAAAGCTGCGGTGAACATAGTTGAGCAACTGTCCATGTTTTATTGTGGAACATCTTTGGGGTATATATCCAGGAGTGGAATAGCTGGATCTTGAGGTAGAGCTGTTCCTGATTTTCTAAGTAAGTGCCAGATTTATTTCCAAAGTAGTTGTACAAGTTTGCACTCCCACCAACCAGCTATGGAGGAATGTTGTCCTTTCTCCACATTCTTGCCAGCATGTGCCATCACTTAAATTTTTTTAAACATGTTTTTATTGAAAAATAAAATAATTCATATTACATCTCATTTTTTATCCCATTCCATGCATCCTCCCATTCCTCCCTCCCTCCCACTTTCACCTCAATCCCCCTTCCCTATGGCTGTGACCGGGGGGGACCTCCTCCCCCTGAATATGGTGCTAGGGTATCAAGTCTCTTCTTGGTAGTCCGCTATCCTTCCTCCGAGTGCCATTGGGCCTCCCCAACAAAGGGACATGGCCAAATATGGGGCACCAGAGATCAGCCATTCTGACAGGTGTAAGATGGAATAACACAGTCATTTTGATTTGCATGTCTCTAATGACTAAGGATGGTGAGCATTTCTTTAAGTTCTTCTAGGTCATTTGATATTCTTCTGTTGAGAATTATCTCTTTAGCTCTGGGCCTCATTTTTTAATTGAGGTATTTGTATAGTTTGTGTTTAATTTTTTGAGTTCTTTATAGATATTGGATATTAACATTTTGTCGTTAGTAGGATTGGTGAAGATATTTTTCAAATCTGTAGACTGCTGTTTTGTTCTATTTACAGTGTCCTTTGCATTACAGAAGTGTTTCAGTTTCATGAGATACCATTTACTATTTTTCTTAGGGCCTGAGCAGTTGTTTTTTGTTCTGGAAGTTGTCTCAGGTGCCAATTAGTTCAAGTCCCTTCCCCACTTTCTCCTTTAATAGATTTAGTGTATTGGGTTTTATGTTGAGTTCCTTGATTCACTTGGATTTTAATTTTTTTTTTGCAGGGTGATAAATATGGCTCTATTTGCAGTTTTGTACATGAATACATCAAGTTAGACCAGCACCATTTGTTGAAGATGCTGTCTTTTTTTCCATTATAACGTTTTGGCTCCTTTGTCAAAAATCAGGTGTCCATAGATATGTGGGTTTATTTCTGGGTCTTTGATTAGATTTTATTGATCAACTAGTCTATTTCCATGCCAGTACCATGCAGTTTTTATTACCATTGCTATGTAGTATATCTTGAAGTCAGGGATAGGGATACCTCCAGAAGTTCTCTTATTCTATAGAATTGTCTTAGCTATTCTAGGGTTGTTGTTGTTGTTGTTTTTCCATAAGAAGTTTAATTTTTTCTGTCAAGGTCTATAAAGAATTGTTTCGGTATTTTCAAGAGGAATTTCTTGAATATGTAGATTCATTTTTGGCAAATTGACCATTTTTACTATGTTAATCCTACCAATCCATGAACATGGGAGATCGTTCCATCTTCTGATATCTTCTTCAATTTCTTTCTTCAGAGACTTGATGTTCCATCAATTGTATTTCTCCTTCTGAGTGAGATTTAAGCATCGTCCCTTGAATCCTCCTTGTTACTTGATCTTTGACTCACTTGCTTAAAGTTACACCAAGATACTTTATTTGTGGCTATTGTAAAGGGAGTGGCTCACCTAATTTCTTTTTCAGAAATTTGGCATTTGCATACAGGAAAGCTATTCATTTGTTAAATTAGTCTTCTATCCAGCCACTTTACTGAAGGTGTTTATCAGCACTGTTGGAATTTTTGGAATTGCCTATGTCCACTGTCAAATCATCTGTGAATAGCGATAGTTTAACTTCTTTCTGATTTGGATACCATTGATCTACTTTAGCTGTCTTACTGCTCTAGCTAAAACTTCTAGTACTATGTTGAAGAGATATGGAGAGAGTGGGCACCCTTGTCTTCTCCATAATTTTAGTGGGGTTGCTTTGAGCTGCTCTCCACGTAATTTAACGTTGGCTATTGGCTTGCTGTATTTTGCCTTTATTATGTTTAGGTATGTATCTTATAGCCATGATCTCTTCAAGGCTTTTATCATGAAGGGGTTTTGGATATTGATAAAGGCGTTTTATGCATCTAATGAAGTGATAATGTGATTTTTTTTCTTTCAGTTTTTTTATATGGTAGATTAAATTGATGGATTTTCATATGTTGACCCATCCCTGTATTCCTGGGGTGAAGCCTACTTGATCATGGTAGATGATGAATTTGATGTGTTCTTGGCTTTTTTTTTTTTTTTGCAAGTATTTTATTGATTACTTTTGCATCAATATTCATGAGTGAAAGTTGTTTGAAATTCTCTTTCTTTGTTGTGTTGTTTCATGGTTTAGGTATCAGGGTGATTTTTTCCTCATAGAATGAGTTAGACAATGTTGCTTCTATTTCTATTTTGTGGAGAAGTTTGATGAATATTGGGACTATGTCTTCATTGAAAGTCTGGCAGAATTCTGTGCTAAAACCATCTGGCCCTGGGCTTTTTTGGCTGGGAGACTTTTATGACTGCTTCAATTTCTTTATGGGTTATAGGATTGTTTATGCTGTTTATCTGATCTTGATTTAACTTCAGTAGGTGAACTCTATCAAGAAATTTGTCCATTTCCTTTAGATTTTCTAATTTTGTGGAATGCATGCTTTTGAAGTAAGATCTAATGATTCTTTGGGTTTTCTCAGTGTCAATTGTTATAACCCCTTTTCATTTCTGATTTTGTTTATTTGGGTATTCTTCATCTACCTTTTAGTTACTTTAGTTTGCCAATCCTGTTGATTTCCTCAAAGATCCATCTCTTGCTTTCATTGATTGTTTGGATTGTTCTGTTTCTAATTTATTAATTTGAGTCCTGAGTTTAACTATTTCTTACCCACTTCTCTTGAGTGTATTTGCTTCTTTTTTCCTAAAGCTTTCTGCCAGGCTGTTAAGCTTCTAGTATGAGATCTCTCTAATTTCTTAATGAACATACTTATTACTATGAATTTTCCCCTTAGCACTGCATTGTGTCCCATATATTTGCGTATGGTGTGCCTTCGTTTTCACTGAATTTTAGGAAGTCTTTAATTACTTTATTTCTTCTTATACCCAGAGGTCATTAAGCAGGTAGTTGTTCATCTTCCTTGTGTGCGTATGCTTTTTGTTATTTCTGTCATTCTACTTTTAATCCATGGTAGTCTGATAAATAAGAATGGGTTAATTTAATTGTCTTTATCAGTTGAGATTTGCTTTGTAAGCAATTATATAGTCAATTTTGGCAAAGGTTCTGTGTGGTGCTGAGAAGAAAGTGTATTATTTTAGGGTTGGGTGAAAAGTTATGTAAACATTGGTTGGTCCGTTTGATTCATGACCTCTGTTAGTATCATTATTTCTCTTTTTAGTTTCTGTTCCAATGAGCTCTGAGAAGGGGTTGTTGAAGTCTCCCACTATTAATGTGTGGGGATCTATGTATGATTTAAGTATTAATAGTGTTTCATTTACAAATGTGGGTGCCTTTGTATTTGGGGAATAGATATTCAGGATTGAGATGTCTTCATAGTAGAATTTTCCTTTGATAAGAATGAAGTGTGTTTCCCCATCTTTTCTGATTAATTTTGGTTGAACATCTATTTTATTAGCTATTATGATGGCAACTCAAGCTTTTTTTTGGGGGGGGTCTGTTTGCTTGGAAAGCTTTTTTCCAGCCCTTTACTCTTTGTTGCTAAAGTGCATTTCTAGTACACAGCAGAATGTTGGATCCTGTTTACACACCCATTCTGTTAGCCTGTATCTTTTCATCGGAGAGTTGAGTTCACTGATGTGTGTAGATATTAATGACCAAAGACTGTTAGTTCCATTTATTGTGGTGTTGGTGGTGATAGTGTGTTCGTGTGTTTACCTTCTTTTGGTTTCCCTATTGTAAAGTTATCTATATCCTGTGATTTCTTGTGTGTAACTGATCTCCTTGAGATGGAGTTTTCCATCTAGTAACTTCTGCAGTGCTGGGGTTTTTTCTTAGATATTGTTTGAATTTGGTTTTGTGTTAGAATATCTTGTTTTCTCTCTCTATGGTAATTAAAAGCTTTGCTGTATATAGTAGCCTGGTCTGGCATCTGCGGTCTCTTATTGTCTGCATGATATCAGTCAAGTCCCTTCAGGCCTTCATAGTGTCTGGTGAGAAGTCAGGTGTGATTCTAGCAGATCTGCCTTTATAAATTAGTTGGCCTTTTTCTCTTGCCACTTTAAATATTTTTCTTTGTATTGTAGATTTAGTATGTTGATTATTATGTGATGGAAGTAGTTTCTTTTTTGATCTAGTCTATTTGGTGTTATGGAGGCCTTTTGTGTGTTTAAAAGTCTCTCCTTCTTCTTGTTGGGAAAATTTTCCTCTATAATTTTTCTTGAAGATAATTTCTGGCCCTTGGAGCCTGGAGTCTTCTTTTTTCTTCTATTCCTATTATTCTTAGGTTTTGTCTTTTCATGTTATGCTTTATTTCTTGGATGTTTTGTGTCAGGAATTTTTTCATTTTTACATTTTCTTTGATCAATGTGTTGACTTCTTCTATTGTGTCTTCTGTGCCTGAGATTCTCTTCACCAGTTGTTCTGTTGGTGATGTTTACCTGTGTGATTCATGTTCTTATTTTTAGGCTTTCCATCTCCAGGATTTTCTTAGTTTGTATTTTCTTTATTGAGTCTATTTCCATTTTCAGGGCTTGACCCATTTTATTCATTTCTATCACTTGTTTATTGTACTTTCTTGTACATATACAATGGCCTGTATTTGTTTGGTTGTATTTTGGTGTATTTCTTTGAGAGATTTTGTTTCTGCTTTAAAGGACCCTATTTCTTTAATTGTATTTTTCTGTATTACTTTGAGAGATTTTGTTTCCTCTTTAAAGGCCTCTACTTTTTAAATTGAATTTTCCTATATATCTTTGAGGGATTTGTTTCCTCTTTTAGTGCCTCAAACATCTTCATAAACAATTATTTGTAGTCTTTTTACTTTGTTTCTTCTCTACTGGAATATCCAGTGGTTTTGTGTGGAGGGGCTTCTGGTGTAGCCATATTGCCATGGTTTTTGTTGATTGTGTCCTTATGCTGGCCTTTACTTATTTTTTTTTTTTTTTTTTTTGAGTTGGCTCTTTGTTCCCAGATCCTGCTGGTTTTCTCAGGCCTTTATGCTCAAGTAAGGTTCTGCTGGTCTCTTTAAGACAACTAGCAGATCTGTGCTGAAGTCTGGAAATGCATATCTCTGGAGTCCTGTGTCCTCTTCAGGGTGAAGGGAAAAGATTGGAGGAACATGAAAAGGACCATTTTGGAGCAGTGGTTTCTAGCCCAGCAGACACTGTGTTCTTGGAAGTCAGATTTGGCTGGGTTCTTCCATCCTGGACCCTGGAAGCATGTATGCTCCTATTATTTAGTTGCTCTCCCCTGGGGGACTAATGGGACCAACTGTAGATTCAAGGTTGGTGCATTGCCCTACGGAAGTGGAAAGAATCTAAGGTTTGATTACTGGAGAGGAGTGCCCCTAGAACTGTGGACCCACTCTAGTGTGCAGGAGGCACTTCGAGGGCAACGGGGCTGAAAGTACCAGGCAGGAGGAAGATGCTGAGTGGGCATGTGTGGGGAACCCTGGGCAGACTGTGGTCTCCTGGTGGGTTGGAGGTGCTGGCCAGGCAAATGCAACTTTTCAAACTGGGATATAGCCAAGCGTCTGGAATTGTGAGTCTCCAGCTTCCGGATTTCACCTATGTTGGCATATAAATTGTCTCTGACCTTTTACCACTCAAATATAGTGCACCCTTTCTGCAGCCATCTTGAAGGTCCTCTTATGGGTATTTTGCCCTCATTTATGTTGACATACAAGAAGTGGGCACCTGATCTTATGGGCTACACTTATCGATGATTGTGAGCAACCATATTGGTGTTGATAATTGAAATAAAGACTTTGAAAGAATAGCCAGTGCTATTAACCTTAGAGCCACACTTCCAGCCCACAAGATATCAAGATTTTAAGAATTCACCAATACACCTAAGGTGCTGTAAGGATACATAAATATGGACAATACATTTGAGAATTCTAAGTAATATCCAATAGAATATAGGCTTGCTTGATAAAATGTACTCCTTCTAGGCAAAAGAAAAGTGTTGGACCAAAGAATGCATCTAGAAATCATAATATGGCAATATAAATTTGGCTTTCAGTACACTTATGAATTTCCTGATACACACTCAATTTCCATTAAGTCTTAAAGAAAGATGATTTGTGCCTACAATCCCATGGTTATTCCATTTTTACTCACGTGTCTATAATCTTCTTATATCTCATAGTATAAAAATCCATAATGACTGGCTGAGTACGTTAGATTTGCCAACAGAGAACAGAAAGCAAGAAGCTACTGCAGATCTGCAGAGCAGGATTTTTTTTCTAGGCTAGGTTCTGTTAAAGATTTTAATCAAGGGGCTGGAGAGTTGGCTCAGTGGTTAAGAGCACTGTCTCCTCTTCCAGAGGTCCCAGGTTCAATTCCCAGCACCCATATGGCAGCTCACAACTGTCTGTAACTCCAAGATCTGACACCCTCACACCAATGCACATAAATAAAAAAAATTAAATAAAAATATTTTTTAAAAAAGATTTTAATCAAAACCTCTGATGGAAAATACTTTAAACACTGGGAATCCCATATTTCACTTTGCACATACTCAACTATATATTGTGCATAAAATGAGCCATGTGTGAGAATTCATTGTAGCCCATACAGCTACGTACCAGATTTAATAATTATCCCAATTTGGCCTTGCTGGAACAATTTTTCAACACCTAACCTTGCCTTATATCTGTTAGTTTCTAAAAATCTATTATCTTGGAACTAATTATTACTTATTCAGAGTTAGCCAAGGCCAGCCATTGAAAGTTATTTAGAAGATCTACAACTATCTAGGCAATGTAGACAATGAGTAACATGTTAATAAGATTTTATGTTATTTCATTAATTGAATATCATTGAAACACAGCCATAAGGCATACAAATTGAATAATCAGTAATGTTTAATATTTCTTCGACAACCATGGACACTTATTTTTCCATAGTTCATTTCATAATAATTTGTCATTAATTTACCTTTCTTATGAGCATAGGTGGTTGAGATATGACATATAGTAAATTAATTTTGATATACTATAACAAAGATCCCTTAGTTTTCCCTAGATGTAATAAAATATCTGTGATAAACAATTTAAAGTCAATGAAAGAGGTAATAAATAGTGAATAAAAACCCACCCAGGAGAGCGGAAACTGTGGCAGTCCTCAGGCATTTATTCTAGCTCCTTGTAACATGGGGTCACTCTAATGCTCTGGGGTAGACACATACAGCTCATCTCCAGTTACATTGAATCTACTTCATTCACAAATCAAAGTGTTTTTACTTGTTATACCTTCGTTGTAGTGAAGAGAGAGGTTGGGCCTGGGAACATCACGTTATTAAAATGATTAGTCTTTTCTATGAAGTATAGCATGTTAGTTAAAGAAAATAGCTGGTCATTATGTCCAAATGTATATCTTAGTGCTCTGTCTTGTCTCTGATTAAGATAAATTTATAAAATTGTATGAGAATCAGTCTGCTTTAAAAATCTATTTTTAAAAATCTTGGAATATCAGGGAAAGATACACTAATCTTTGTGGCAACTTACAACTAAAATACCAAATTTATAAGAAATGAAAATCAGATATAAAATACAAAAGAATGAAACATATAATTGAAGTTCTAACTGTTTGTTTTGGGGATCGTATGTAATATTGGTTAGACACCTGTCTCTGTGAAAGAAAATTGCAATTGAAATTACCAAAGAGCCCAGACAGAATTGATTTACAAGATTAAAGCATAGAAATGTCTTCAAGAAAATTTTCAAATGTGGCACTGACTATGTTAGAGAAAAGCTACAATTTAGTGGGTAAGCCTGAGATGTGGTCCCTGATTAAGTACACTTCCTGCTCTTTCAAAGTACCAGGGTTGTGATCAGAGCACTTAACTTGATGACTCAGAACGGCACTCACACACACACACACACACACACACACACATGCATGTGCACACACACACACACACACACCCACACACACCTGTCCCCATAGACTTACACAAGTAAAAATAAGACTTAATCTCTAAATTTTAGTTGACCAATACAGTGTGATATAGAAATTGTAAAATGCTAAATTAATCAATATTGAAGGAGTCAACAGTTAATAACTGAGGTGGATTTGTTTAGAAAGTGAATAATGTTTCATTTATAGAGAGAAAGTATTTAGAACTGTATATGAGACAAGATATCAGGAATAACTTTTCAATTGCCCTTGGAAATGAAATCTTGAATGATAATGCCCTCAACTCAAAATTAACTCTATTAATGTAACATAAGGGTGAATAAAATTCCACAGAATATATAATAATGTGGTAAATTTTAGCGTGGAAGATTCTGCAGTATGTATGAAATATGGCTGAAAGAGGAGTCTTGTGTCAAACACAGAAAATTATAAGTGTGCTGAGAATAGTACTATACTTTTCCACAGATGAAGAAAGCAATGTCATTTTCCATATCCATATGTGTACGTGACTGAAACAAAGAACATAGCAGGAAACTGGTGCATGTGCCTGCCTAAAATGATTTGGTTGGATCTAGGAAAAGAGTTGTGAACATGGAGAGAAGAAAAATAAATCTGTGCATTTCTTCAGGAGTAAGTTGGCTAGTAGTTGCTTTATTGGGAAGGTAACAAAAAAATTAACATTAAGTAATACAGTGTTTCATTTGGTCAGCGCTAAGTGATAACTCCTTTTGCAATGGGAAACATTAAAGATGAATCTATTTGACATGAAAAAGACTGTGGTTTGGGGCATAGCATATGTCATTTCTTTACCACTTGACAGATATTTTAGCAAACTTGAACTTAAAGGGTGAAATATGTATTTTGGCTCACAGTATTTGATTTCATTTTATTCAGATATCTATTATTTGGGATATGATCTAAGCCTGGACATTATGTCAAGAAGCATGTGGTAGAATAAAGTTCATTTCAGGAAAATCAGGATTCAGAGTGCTATAACAGAAAGGTGGCAGATTGGAGAACTTCAAAAGATAGACCACCAGTGATCTTCTTCCTCCACTCAGGATCCACCTTCCAAATTCTACCATCCCTAATAGTCTATCCTAATTTCATCAACCACTAATGGGCCTATCAATTATGAAGGCTACAGGATCACATTTCTTTCTAAAAACTCAAGCTCTCAATGCTGCTTGCATTGGGGACAAAACCTTCATTATGGGAGTAATTTGTACATAAAAACTACAACAGATACATGAGTTGTGTGCAGACATCCATGGAGACAGAGCGGACTATGTAAAGGTGTTCACTTAGTCTTTGTTTTTCTCCTCTAATGCTTTTAGCCTTTGGGTCTAATGGATTTTTTCATCTTATATTTTTTACTTACTAAAAAAAAAAAAAAAGTTGATATTTAAAATTTGTACCAGATTACCCACATTAGAAATGTTTTAAAAAGAAAGTATCTTTGACATTAAATTAAAAATGATCAGCACCATTAAGTGTTCTTGATATTTTATGCTAATTTGCTAGTAAACTAGAGTCTGAGCTTGGGCATAGCACAATCAAATTAACTTTTTAGATATAGGATTGATAGTGCATATGGTTCTTGGAAGTCAGTGTTACAGAGGCATTCTATTGTACATAATATGTACATACACCCAAGTCCCTGCAGAAGTTGTGCATAATTTCTATTCCTTATATTTTTTCACAGTAAAATTACTGTTAATAATGGATGAAAGTTAGAGAGAAGTGTTCACCTCAAAATGTTTCTGTCCAACAAACAAGCCCTAGTAAGCCAACCTCAGCCTGATGCTAGCACCACTCTTGTAAGTAATCATTCCCTTCATGGCCAACCTCAGAAAACCAATTGCCTTTAGGATAAAAAAAAAATATGTCAGAAGTCCCACTCTTGATTTAGATCTTTTAATGATAAGAGACTCCTATCTCCAGAGATGAATTAAAACAGATCTTTTTCAAACCTTGTGTTATTTCATGATTTGACAGACCTTCCTAGGAATTATAATTATTTGTAGTCATGGAGATGGGGAAAATTGATGGGAGGTTTTCAAACAGTTGGTCAAGGAGCTGTTCAACCTAGGGCTTTGTGTTCAGTCTCTTGACTCTGCAATGCTACAACTCATTTGCACATGGAATGCACTCTGCCCTGGGTGTGCTTTTTCTTCCATTACTGCTGATATCTTGACAACTGAAGCAACAGGATGAGCTGAAGCAAATGTTATTGCTGTTATTTACTTGGCTCATCTCTTTTGTCCTGTTTAATCAGAGGAGCATCAAGGCATCATAATTCACTGAAAGTGGCTTTGGGTTTTCATTTCACTTGTTTATAAAATCCATTGTGGGCTCATTTTTAATTTTACAAAGTGTTCCCAGGCCTGGTAAACAACACTGTTATTTTGAGCCTAAATCATTTACAGATCAAAATGAGAATTTTAGCAATCATATAAGCTGAGCTCTGCTATGAAACAATCATTTTTGTAAGACGAAACTCATCAAAGGTATATGTATGCAATAGTGTAACTGTTCTGGAAAAATTTAGGTTGAAATTGAAGAAATAAAGACCTTACCAAATTCTAGGCAAAGTCACTCTTCCTTTAAAATGGAAAGAAAATCAGAAGAAATTACAAAAATCTTTTTTTTTTTTTTTGTGCAACTCTAAAAGAGAAATTTCAAAACTCATGAAAAAATACAGTGGTAGGCATGTTAACCTAAGAACTAACAGAAATGTGTGGCTACTCATTGTTGAGTTAATTAAAAAAGTAATTTTACAGAAATAAAAGAAGGAATATGTCCAAGTTGTCAAACATGAAAGCCCTATTAAGTCTATAAATTTAAAATAATATTGTAAATATGCAGAAAAGACTCTCAAGGCCACAGTTTTGTGGAGAGCAGGAACTGACTCTGACATGAACTCTGGTGCCCCATATTTGACCACCTCCCCTTGGTAGGGAGGCCTGATGCTACTGAAAGAAAGAATAAGCAGGCTACTAAGATGAGACTTGATAGCCTAGGACCATGAAGTGGGGGAGGGGGTCCCCCTCAGTCTTAGACCTAGGGGAGAGAAATAGGATGAAAGCAGAAGGGAGGGAGGAACGGGAGGATACAGTTGATTGGATAACAATACAGTTGTAATCTGAATAAATTAATTAAATAAAAAATACTACAAAAATATACCATACACAACACATTCTAGCTATACAAAGTGGAAGCACATATTAAACTAACTGCTTTAAGTTTAAGAAACCAGAACACAGGGAAGATTTCAGGGTCCCTATGGGTGAGGGACAACTTAAGGAACCTCTGTATGTCCTATGGTGTTTTCACATGCGTGCCGGTTACATGATTACTCATCTACTATGAAATGATGATGTAAAATTAGATAAAATTTATGTCTTGACAAATTAACAGTAAATACATTTTTCATTAAAATACTTTCTTCTAAATAAGACCTAAAGTAAAATTTAAGGTGTGTTGAAATGATGCATTTTTAAAGAATTTTTTAATATCTGGTTATCAAAACAAATTTCAAAATTAAAGGTACAAGTTAAAGAAAGATAAAATATAAGTAGACTATTAACTTACTAATACTATAATGAAAATGTAAATATCTAGACATTTGCAAAAGCTATCGAACATTTAGTGGCTTTATAAATCGCCTCTCTAAGCTTTGTCTCTTTAGATACCATCAATTTTTCCTATTTTCTGCTTAGTAATTACCATGTTCATTTTATCCATTTTTTATGTCTTTACATTTATCTTTGCTCCAAATATTAACACTCAATTTTCAAAATCATGATTAAACCTTTTCCTCAAGACTAAGCTAAAGTGCTACCTTCGTTGATGAGTGGTCTTGTCCTGTGGATGGACTAAGCTGTAAATGTTGATTCTTTTTACCAGATATGCATAAATATGTCTGCACAGGGACTCTGGCTGTCTAAGATGAGTCTCACACATTTCTGATGCCGTTGCTCACATCATTTCCCAGTTATATGGTTTTCACAAGTTAAATGGTAGTACAGCATAGACTTTAAAAAAAAAAAAGAGTGTTTTAATATTTAACTTCATAGAAACATGGATATATAGAACTTTACTAAGTGTGTGTAAGTTGTTCAGTAACTGTCATAGTATTTAACTTTTTCTGTGTTTCATAATTTGGACACTGTCAAATTTCCTGAGTTTTCTCATTCTGTCTTTGCATCTTTTAGGATTCAGGTGTGGAACATAGATGAGGTGTTCAATGATTTGTATTGATCAGCAGATTTAGGCTTGGTGTATCCATGTAGTAGTTATTAAGTAATAGAACTATATTTGTGAGTAGGGTGTACTCTACTCATATGAGGTATGTTGAAATTTCTGAATAATTCAAGTATTTAAATATAATTTTCATATCGTATTTTCTAAATTCTCTCTGCATGTCTTGTTGAACAAATTTCCATTTCTCTACTGCTGTTTCAACACTTTTCAGTACAGTCTGTGTGTTCATATCTCAGGGGATAAACTCAAAGTGCACAGTGGTAATACAGTACCTTTTAAGAACCCAGGAATAACTCCTAGAATGTGAGGCTACTGGTTCAAAAGGTACAGACTCCACTCCAAGTTCACACCTTCATTTAAGTTTCTGTTGTCTTGGTCTACCTACCTGGAGGTGGATATAGTTTCACATATGTAGCATTTTCAGTATAGACAATAGGAAGCTATGTAAGTTAATATGTTCAAACTCATCAGAAAGAATGGTACTAGGTCTTTTTATCCAAAGACGGTGAGGTGATGGATTGGTTGAATGTTCATAAAAAATTTACTAGAAACAATACAAAACTAAATGTATAACTGTAACAAACCATGCTTCATACTTAAATTATAGAATAGACCTAAACCATTCCCATTAAGTATAACTAAGGACAGGGAGGCAGAATCATGCCACAAAACTGAGGTTTGATTAAAATAGGTGCACATACACACACACAAAAGGGGGTGTGTCTCCATTTCTAGCAACAGTGAAGGAGAAAGTTCAAGAACAATAAGTTGAACAGGGTGTTGCCACAAAGCCTTGTCCACTCAGAACCTAAGAAGTGACCTGGAAATATGGCCTTGGTGATATAATCATACTAGGAATAGAGGTGACAGTCTACTGTATTTGTGGTAGCACAAAATCAACAGCAGAGTCTTTATCCAAGATAGTGTATCTAGACACATTGGGTAGAACATGATATGAAACAGGCAGAAAATGGAGTGATGCCTCTCCAAGCCAGAGAATGCAAGGCCCGTGGTGACTCTCCAGAAACCCGCAGAGTCAGACATGGAGCTAGCTCTCCCTCAGAGCCTGAGAAGTAGAAGCATGATGAGGCCAACTCATGAGAGATGAGTTGAGTGGTGATAATGGCACTAACCCTCTGACTAATGGATCCTGTACTTGTTTTCCTGAACTGTGGGAGGATAGGGATCTCCTTTTCAAGTTACCATGTTTGATATAATTTATAACTATAGACTCTAGAGAGTTAAAGAGATTAGCAAGGAAGATGTTGTGGACAGAAGCCAATTGAAGGGACATACCATGGAGGAGGAGGAGCTAAAGTACAGCACCTAAGGAGCCACCACTACCGTTAGGTTCCTTTCTGGTCCTCTTCCCTTTTAAACACACTCTGAACCTTACTCACTTTAGTACCTAACTTGTATTGATTTATGTTTTTATTCTGTGTTTTGTTTTAAGCTTAGTCTTGAATTCTTTTTGTAGTCTCAGCTTGCTTTTAAACTTAGAGCAATCTTATTGTCTGGTGTTCCACATGATGTAATTACAGATATTAGTCTCAAGCTAGCTGATTGACCATTGAAAAAGATCACGGTTATCTTAATGAGGGTTGAATGATGACAAAAGTTAACTACCCTTGATCTCACATGGCATCAACAAATCACTGTCTATTTCTCTTATCCTGATGCAAGCTGTGCCACTAAATGGTAATATTTCCTTTTTTAAGGGCGAAATGTTACCAGTAGCCCTTACTTATTTACCACCCAACCTTTAAAATTCCAAATCATCTGATATAAATTAAACCAAAAGGAAACCAAGGGGACATGCTTTAGGGAGTCATAAAATATTCTACTACATATCTTCTTACAAATTGTTTTGTAGCAATTTGCAATCTAATGATTACATTTCTTCTAGACAAATGACACATTACCATTTCAGCCAATATTTGAATTAGGTAAAAGGGATTTCAGCCCATTTGTGTTTCTGATGAGTTTGGCTGCAATACAGTGCCGTGAGTATCATAGACTATGTGCACAAATATGTGTGCATCTTAAATCTTGATTTAATTTAATGAGAATAAAACCTAAACTGGAGACATGCCAGTATTTCCTGATCCTTGTGGATACATCATAAAACAATGATGTCTTGTATACACTATGAATGGAAACTAAAGCACATCGTGCCACTTATCTGGGATTGTTTATCTTGCCATGCAACCCTCTGCAGCATTGATGAAAAGGGTTCATGAAAACATGGTGAGATGTATGTGCATTTTTCAATTGACATGAAATCAAAACACTTTATTTGACTATTTATGAGGAAAGGTTTACTATTTAAGGAGGCAGTTGATATTTGAATGCATAAAATATTTGATACTGCAATTGGAAAATCCAAAGTGAAATGCCACAGTTTCAGACTTTCTTTTGACTGTTCACTGAAATGTATAAATATTTGTTTTGGCTAGCTTTGATGAATAATTTGGTTTTTTTAATTTGTGAGTTCTTCATAGTCCAATTTTAATTTTAAAAGAACTTTAAAAATAGACCTTATCTGTGAAGTCACATATATGATATACCCACCAAGAGGGTTAGCTGCATTCAGTCTGCACTGAAAGGGAAGGGAGTGCATGTAGACATGAAGGCTGTGAAGCAGATTTCATTAAGGGCATTTTAAAAGCTGTTCATCACCTGATAAAGAAAGAGAATTGAGAGTATAAAACATACATTATTAACAAATACCTAAAAATTAACATATATTTAATATTATACAATACAGAAAAAGCAGGGATAAAACTGTTTAAATATGAAAATTACAAAGAATACCAAGAAAAACTGAAGGTAGAAAAATGCAAAGTCTTCTTTCTTTCCAATTTGTATCTCTTCATCTCCCTTAGTTGTCTTATTGCTCTAGCTAGGACTTCAAGTTCTTCATTGAAGAGATGAGGAGAAAGTGGACAACCTTTTCTTGTCTCTGATTTCAGTGGAATTGATTTAAGTTTCTCTCCTTTTAGTTTGATGGCTATTGGATTCTTCTATGTTAGCTATTGCCTTTACTGTGCTTAGGTATGTGCCTTGAATCCTTGATGTCTCCAAGACTTTTAAGATGAATTGGTGTTGGATTTTGTCAAATCCTTTTTTGCACTTAAGAAAATGACCATTTTTTTCCTTCAGTTTTTTTTTTTAATGGTTCATTACATTGATGGATTTCCATATAGGATGGGAGATCTAGATCCATGGGGGGCCTGTACAAACTGATACACCAACAAAGGACATCACAAGCAGAGAGCCTAGAACTTCTGTTCAGATGTAGCCAATGGACAGCTAATTCTCTACATGGGGAAGAAGTGGAGAGCTGGGGACTACCTTTGATATGAACTCTGGTGCCAGGAATTTCATCACTGCCCCCTTGGCTGAGAGGCCCTGTGGGAACACAGAGGACAGGGATGCAGGCTATCCAGATGAGACCTGATAGGTTGTAGTCAGATGGTGGGAGAGGGAGACCTTACCTGTCAGAGGTCAAGGGGAGGGGAATAGGGCAGAAAATGGAGGGATGGTGGGAATAGGAAGATAAGTGTGAGGGGATTACAATCATTACATTCAGGATGTAATGCAAATAAACTTATAATACATTTTTAAAAAAGAAATAAAAAGGCAAAGTCCTAAAGTAAATTTAGAAATAAAGCCAAAATGAAAGGAAAAAAACTATGATGGGAACAATATTGGTTTATACGAGAATGGTTTAAAATGGAGATTTAGTCAGTTAATGAAGTTGGGAAATTAGTACAGATGTAAGAATGTAAAGACCTGTCTATTCATATCTCTTATTTGTACTAAGAATTCTAAACACAGAACATATATAAACTATTTTTTGAGTTTTAATAAACCTAAAATGAAGCATAATCTCAGAATGAATCAGGCATTTTGAGATGCATGATCAACTACATATTTGTGGTATTTGTTTACTGGCATTTTCTTTTTTGAATAAATTCTATTTATAATGAACAGAGTGAAAGTGCCTTCAAAATAGTCCATATCTTAATCAGTATCACCTTCAAATATATGAAAATGGCAAAAGAGGTGACAGGGACTTCCCAACAAAAGGTAACTAAATATCCATCTTGTCCATATCAACCCAGAGCAGCTGAAAGAAAGACAGACCTGCCACAGTGCCACTATGACTGATGACTGTGTGATGGAGAGACAGGAAAGATAGATAAAAGAGAAAGCAAAGAAAATGGATTCCTATACTGTAGCGAAAGTCAGAATTGGATAGTTGCTGTTGGTGAGGAACAGGCAGATTTGAGAAGACCATGCTGAGGTTCTGGCCCAGGCTGACAAAAGGCCTTGTCTGGGTGCATCATCCTATTGTAGCTGGGTTGGTGTTGATGTCTATGGCCTGAGTTACCACCAAAACGCAAGCAGGTATTTGTGGTTTGGGCTGCCACCAATGAGAATGTGGATATCTAATGACCATGCTTCTGCCGGGAGCCGTGTCTGGGTCCTTGGTCTTATGGCAGCCAGAATCTGTTTTGATGTTCCACGGCCAGGTTACCAACAAAGATGTCTCTGGTCTAGACTGCTGTGAGAGGAATTGTGCTAAGCTGTCCTTGTCCTTCACTGGCCACCCTATTCAGGAGAGCTGCCCTCGCCCCTCTCCCGAGAAGCACAGTAGAGCTGGCACTGGTGGCTAAGTTATGAGTGAGCAGTCCTGGGACATGAAAACACGAGAGATGACTCTTCTACTTGCTATCTGTGGCATTATGTGAACTAGCCAGGACAATGCTGGAGAGTTTGTGCTGGTGGTGCAGGTGCAGGACAGCTGGAAGGCTGACCAACTCAGGAACTTAACAGGCACAGATCCAGGGCTTTGAGTTGTCCCACCATAGCAAGACCCCATCTATTGTCTGTGGAAGTGAATGAAAGTGCCAGTTCAGCAGATCCAAAGCTACAGGATCTCTATGACACAGGGCAACAACAGGATAACTGAGAGACATTCCTGTGAGAATCCAATATTGATAGAGTAGCAGAAGCCGGAGGACTAGAACCAGACTAATAGCTTCTTTCAATGAACACTTGCCTGTAAAGATGTGAAGACAAGATGTCTTTTTTTAAAATTCTTATTTCATTTTCTTTTGAGGGAGAAGTTGTAAGGGCAGAAGGTGGATATGAAAGGACCAGGAGATAAGTGGGATTGGGGTGCATGATGTGAAATACACAAAAAATAAATAAAAAATGGCAAAAGAGAGTTAAAGTTACCTCTGAAGTTGAGGTTGGAACAAGCTGTCAGTTTTCTGGCCTGCTTGCCTGTGCTCAGTTTTCATGGTCTGTGAATGGAGGAGAAAGCAAATAAGCAGAAGCAGGAAAGGAGATATGAGGGTAGGAAGTAGAAGATGGCTGCTCTGTCCTTGCCTGAGTCCTGATAAACATTTTTCTAAAATATATCATACATAGTTGTATTATTACAGTAACCATCAGAAAGACCCCAGACTTCTGTGTTAGAAATGCCATGCAGAGTTGTTAGATAACTCTCAGAAAATCTGAGTTTTCTTCTAGGAAATAGTCAACCTATAAATCACTGATAGGAACAAACATTATGGAAAATATATCCTTCAACAATCTTTCATGAAGGATAAATAAGATTCCTCTGAAAATAATAGCAAAATATTATAAAAATGGAACAAGACTTAAATAGGATCAAATGAAGATAAATATATAACCAAGAAACTCTTAAAGATGTATGACTTATTTTTTTGTAGGGGGAGAATACAAATTAGGCCCACAGATTGCTATTATTGCATACCCAAAACAAAACCATAACAAAGCAAGTATATTTAATTTAGTTTTCTTGTAAGTGTGTGTTTTTAAAATAAAAAGTCATATATCCAAATGTCTTTTATTGTTCCTGCTTCTATCACAAAGCAAAGGGAAGGAGAACCAGATAGGATATGTCCATGAGCATCTATTTATACATGAAACTAAACAGACAGGTATAGCCACTACTACCGGAAGGAGTTGGCAACAGTGGATGGAATGATACAGATGAGGAGTAGGGCTTTTGGTGGTAAGTGGTACAGCTTCTGCCCCAAACAAAGGAGCTTGGAAAGGCCAGTGTCATCAGGGGTGGAATTATGAAGGAAATGCGGAGGTAAGTTTAGAAAGAATGATTATTAGGATAAAGGTGCTGCCCTTCTTTGCTGATCAAACCTCCTGATCTGCTATGAAAGGGATGGCTTGCAATAACTAAGGGAAGATCTTGGTTATCTAGCTTGGTAGTGTTTAATTTCTTAAGCTCTTTATATATTTTGGATATTAGTCCTTTGTCAGATGCAGGGCTGGTAAAGATCTTTTCTCAGTCTGTAGACATTCACTTTGTTCTGTTGACAATGTCTTCTGCCTTACAGAAGCTTCTCACCCTGATGAGGTCCCATTTATTAATTATTGAGCTCATAGACTGGGATGTTGGAGCTCTCTTCAGGAAGTTGTCTCCTGTTCCAATGAGATCCAAGTTCTTCCCTCACTTTCTCCTAACAGGTTTAGTGACTGGTTTTATGTTGAAGTGTTTTACCCACTTGGACTTGAGTTTTTTGCATGGTGATAAATATGGATCTACTTGCATTTTTCTACATGTAGACATCCAGTTAGACCAGCAACTTTTGTTGAATCCAGTTAGACCAGCACTTTTTCCATTGAATAGATTTGGCTTCTTTATAAAAATCAAGTGCCCATATATGTGCGAATTTATTTCTGGGTCTTTGCTTCAATTCCACTGGTACACCAGCCTTCTGTTTTGCCAGTACCATGCTGTTTTATTTACTGTTGCTCTACAGTACAGCTTGAGATCAGGTATGGAGATTCCTCTGGATCTTTTATTGTACAGGATTATTTTAGGTATTCTGGGTTTTTGTTTTTCCATATGAAATTGAGAATTGTTCTTTCAATGTCTTTAAAAAATTGTGTAGGTGTTTTGATAGGGATTGCATTGAATATGTAAATTGCTCTTGGTAAGATGGCCATTTTTACTATGTTATTTCTCCTTATCTTCAAAAAAGTGAGACCTTCCCATCTTGTGATGTCATGTTCAGTCTCTTTCTTCAGCTCTTTGAAGTTTTTTTTTCAAATAAGTCTTTCACTTGCTTGATTCCCGAATTTCTTTCTCAGCACTATTTTCATTTGTATCCAGGAAAGATACTTACTCTTTTTTTTTTTTTTTTTTTTTTTTTTTTGAGTTAATTATGTATCCAGCCACTTTGCTGAAGGTGATTATCAGATGTAGGAGTTCTCTGGTGAAATTTTGGGGTCACTTATGTACGTTATCATATCACCTGCAATAGGAATAGTTTGACTTCCTCATTTCCCATTAGGGTCCCCTTGATCTCCTTTTGTTGTCTTATTGCTCTAGCTAGAACTTCAAACACTATACTGAAGAGATATGGAAAAAGTGGACAACCTTGTCTGGTTTCTAATTTTAGAGGAATTTCCTTGAGTATCTCTCCATTTAATTTTGTCTTGGCTATCAGCTTGCTGTATAAAGCCTTTATTATGTTCAGGTATGTTCCTTGTATCCATGATCTCTTCAAAACTTTAAACATGAATGGGTGTTGGATTTTGTCAAATGCTTTTTTAGCATCTAAGGAGATCATGATGTGTTCTTTGTTTTCTTTCAGTTTGTTTGTAAGGTGTCTTACATTGGTGCATTTAAGGATATTGAACCATCCCTGCATGCCCAGAATGAAGTCTACTTGGTCATAGTGAATGATACCTTTGATATATTCTTGGATTCAATTTGCAAGTATTTCATTGAGTATTTTTGCATCAATGTTCATAAGAGAAATTTATTTAAAATTCTGTTTCTTTGTTACATCTTTGTGAGATTTAGGTATCAAAGTGACTGTGGCCTCATAGATTTAGCATATTCTTTGATAGTTGTTTCAAATTCTACCATTATAATCTACTTCTGAAATTCTTGCCTCCATCTCTTGAATTCTGTTAGAGAAGCTTACTTCTGAATTACATGCTTTCTTCTCTACGTTCTCTCATTCCTGGCTATCTTCGGTCTGTGCTTTTATCATTCTTTCCATTTTCATCTTCAGAACATGAACTGATTTACTGATTTCCTTTATCTGATTGTATTTTCCTGACTTTCTTCCAGTGCCTCTCTATAGGCCTCTTTAATGTCTTCAATCTATTTGGCTGCAACCTCCTGCAATTGTTTTTGGTTTTTATTTGTTTCCTTCATTACCATTTTCATTACTAAGTATTTAAGGTCATTTTCTTGAGCTTCATTTGTGTTTGTGTTCTCAGGGTGGAATTCTTTGAGATAGCTGGGATCTGGAAATGCCATATAGTTTTGTTTTTTGTTGTTTGTGGTTTTTATGCTTGCCTTTAGTCATCTTGCTGTCTCTGATGTTGGGAGGAAGTTTCTGGTGTCCCTGACTGGTCATTGACAGCAGCAGTTCATTGGTGAGTGTCAATAGGTCAAGGGCCCTCACCTGTGGGGACCAGGGAACCTTTCTCTGGATCAGAAATGTGATCTTGTTTCAGATCCAAGGAGCTATGCTCCAAACCCTGGGCTCCCCACTGGGTCAGCAGAGGCTGGTGCTGGTGTTCTGTAACCTAAGCATCAGTTCAAGGTAGTATAGATAAAGCAGGTTATCCAGCCTTTGGCTGGGCCTTGAAAAGCCTGTTCTCAGGAAGTTGGGCTTTGAGAGCCTAGGCTCAGTCTACACTAGAGTGTCAGAACCTTGCAGTGGTTTGCTAGGCTTCTGCCTGATCCATCTAGGCCATGTGGCCTAGGTTTAGTCCTGCCTGAGAGAGCAGATCTTCCCTCTAGCATGTGGCTAGGCTTCTGCCCAATATCTTCAGGCTGGTTCAGTTCTGCCCAAGTGTGCAGGGAAGAGTCTCCTGGTGCAGCTGCTAGGTTTTTGCCCAATCTATTCAAAGCATGCCACCTTAGATCAGTCAACCCAAAAATGTGGCTATGGAGCTGTAGCTGGAGAACTTTTCCCCAGACATCTAAGCCCTTGTGTGGGCCTTGGGATCCTCCATATACTGTAGAAACAATCTGAGGTCAGATATATCTCAGATTCACACTCTTAGCTCCCCCTATTCCAGCAGACACTGAAGGTGTTTTTGTGTGGTCCACAGATAAGTCAGAAAGAGAAAGAGAAAGAGTGCTAATACAGCATAACATGCAAGGCTGCACTAGGATATGGATATTGTGTCTGTGTGGTCATGGCTCATGGGGTTTTCTGTGGACTGGCAGGGGAGAGAGGGTGGCCTGAGGTCAGATCCACCCATTTCCCTGGGTTATTCCCAGACCAGAAGCTTCAGACACTGCTGCTTCACTGCCCACAGTTCAGTACCTGATACAGAGTCCCTGATATAGAGCATGGCTGCAGCTTGCAGGTAGATATGGGTCCAGACTCTGGGGAATGGGCCCTCATCCTCCATCCGCTCAGTGGATAGCCTGAGGCAGGACCCACCTGTGCTCTGCACTGTGTTGTGTGGACCACTCTCACCTAGGCCTCTCCAGGTCTTGCAGTCTGTACCTCTCAGCTGGGTCTCTACTCACCATCCTGTAGATCAGATACCATGCATGTTCAGCATTGTCATATGGATCTTGTAAATATCTGGTCCTATTTTTTTTTTTTTTTTTTTTTTTGGTTTTTGTTTTTTTGGTTTTGGGTTTTGTTTTGTTCTTTTGGTTTTTGTTTGTTTGTTTAATTGGTTGATTGGTTGGAGACTTTTAATGACTGCTTCTATTTCCTTGGGGAATGCTGGTCAGGTTGTGTAGAAAGAGGAGCTCTCTTCCATTACAGGTGGGGTACAGGCTTGTACAACCATTTTAGAAATCAATCTGACACTTTCTTAGATAATTTGGAGCAGCTCTACACTAAGACCCTACTATACCACTCTTTGTCATATACCCAAAAGATGATCCACCATGCAACAAGGACATTTGCTCAAATATGTTCAAAGTAGCTTTACTCATAACAGTCAGAATCTGGAAACAACCCAGATGTTCCTCAATGAAAGAATGGATAAACTACGGTACATCTTCACAATGGATTTCCACTACTACTCAGCAATTAAAAACAAGGACATAATGAAATTTGAAGGCAAATGAATGAATCTGAAAAAGATAATACTGAGAGAGGTAACTCTGACCCAGAGACCCATTGTATATACTCACTTATAAGTGGATATTAGCCTTACATTACAGGATAACCAAGCAACAATCTAACTTAAAGAAGCCAAGTAATAAGTAGGACCCTAGGGAGGCTGATTAATTCATGTTCAGAAGGGCAAATAGAATAGACACTGGAAGCACTTGAACAGAGGGAATAGGATGGGAGTCTTACATAGATGACCTCTGAAAAACTCAACCCAGCATGAAATGGAAGATAATGCTTAGATACATAGCCAAACTCCAGGCAGAGTACAAGGAATGTTTTTGAAAATTAGGTGATAAAATGACCCAGAGTTGACAGGAGCTCCACAAGAATCAATAAATCTAGACACAGAAGGACCTGTGGAGGCTCATGCACCAATCAAGTACTAGGCATGGAGAGGACCCAGGCCCTGACTCAATCTCCATGTAGGTCACATAGTAAGAGGATTAGGGGTTTTCTCTGTCATGGACTTTGTTGCTTGTTCTTTGTTTACTTTCCTCTGGTGAGAAATCCTGGCCAGGGAACAGAGGAAGAGGATACAGGTGGTCCTAAAGAGACTTGATAGTCTGGGATCAGTTAGTAAAGGTGATGGTCTCCCCTTTTTTCTGAGGACTAGGGGACATGCATGGGGGAATAGGGAGGGAGGGTGGGACCAGGAGGAGATGAGTGAGGAGCTACAACAGGGATGTAAAGCAAGTAAATTAATTTTAGAAAAAGAAAAAGGAAAAAAAGAGAAAAGCCAGTAAAGTGCAAAATAGCTTTCCAACATAAAAGCACTGAATAATCTATGATTTCTACCCTCCCACCTAAAAGATCTATAATTTTTAATCCATTGTAGGAACTTGACAGTTTCTGTAAGAACATAGTAAAGTGAAACATGCATCAGAGTTACAAGGACAAGGCCGACTTATTCATGTCATTATGATTAGGGGAAATAGACTGAGTTCCACTTCAAGGAAATAAAATGTGTTGAGCACATTAAATTACTGTTGAGTTTGCAAATGTTTTCCTCTGTGATTCAGACATCTGTGTTGGACAATTTGCTCTCATCCATTTATGTTTTCTTTTTTACTCAGAGACTGGGAGATAGGGGCTACCTTCCTTGATGATATATTTCAAAAGGATGATACTTAGGGCCTAAAGAAAGATATTTTTGAGCTATAAAACACACAAGCTGAGAAATGTTTATACAAAATTTAAAGGAGCAGAGAATGAATGTGCCATTGCAAAAAAAAAATTCCTAAAGCAAGTACTATAAGAAAATCCAGAAAAATAAAAGAGAAAGAAATCTACCTAAACTTTACCTCATAGAAATGTGTCCGATTCAATAGGAATAAATTCTCTCAAATAGATTGGATACAACATTCTGGTATAAAAGTGTGCAAATAAGTTCCCATCCACAGAATTCCCATCCAGACTCCTCCTCAGTAGACCATAAAAGTTCAGAGAAAGAGAATCATGTTATTTGTAGCTAAGGTGGGCTTCTCCATTAGGTGGAGGACCGATTGCCTTTCTTAACAGTGAAATTAATGTAATAAAGAAGAAAAGTATATGAACTATTACTAGTTACTCTGTTTACCTATTAGGTTTTGGATAACTAGGCAATTTAAATTCTGATGAGGTTTAGACAATCCTTGAGTCATTCGTTGCACACCAGCATGTTTTCTGTCTCCTGTGAAAAAGGTGCAACTGAACATGAAATACAAAAATGAAATAGTAAAGAAGCATTTCCTGATAATTTCACATCATGGTGTCTTGGCTTCTGATCCTAGGTAGTGGCCCAAGCAGTTTACTACCTATTTCTGCAAGGAAGCATTATTAAGACTGAGATTCACTTCAGTGGAATTTGAGTAAAGGTTCTTGCCTTCTTTTGTGTGAGATGGCCTGTCCCAGATATGGCTTCAGTCATGAGTAGAGTAAAAGGCTGACTTCCTCTAAGCAAAGTGAAACTTTGCAATTAATGACCTTTAAATCTGAACTGTAGTATTGGTTCTTTCCTGGGTCTCAAGAATCCCAGCCATCCTTGCAGATTTTGTATATTCTATTTGCCGTAATTGAAGTCTAATTTTGTTTTTATTAATTAAAATTGTTCTTTGACAATTTCATACATAAGAAGTCATAAGCCAAATCGAAGAAATTACTACTGTTAATAATATGTTCCAATTTATACACTCGTCACATTTTTCTATCTTTTATTAACCTTTCCCCCATCCTGATTTGTCCCATTCCCACACTCATGTCCTTTGTTTTATTCTAGGAACTACTGAATTTAACATGGGTTATCTAAGTGATCATGTGTATGGGACTATTCAGAGGAGCCTGAAGGGCTCACCAGTGAGCCTAGATGAAGATAATCAAATAGCATAAATTTATTGAACCTGTGCAGAAGCAGTATCCCAT
Source organism: Acomys russatus (assembly GCF_903995435.1). NCBI lineage: Eukaryota > Metazoa > Chordata > Mammalia > Rodentia > Muridae > Acomys > Acomys russatus. The sequence goes on along the minus strand of NC_067158.1, from coordinate 3,095,800 downwards.
AGGTGTCTGATCACTGTTATCATTACATTTGCATATACTAAAACTATGTTGGGAGTGGCCATGTCGTTTCTTCCATTTCTTAAACATTTCAATGCCAATGAAATTAAAAATGTTTTTTACATTAGATTCTTGATTTAGAATATACCTTATAGTAATATGTAATAAGATGTCTTAAAATAAATGAGCCATTAAGCAAATGAGACTTTACATTTTTGTCTACTTCAGGGAAGAAAACTTGGAACTAATATGTGGAGGTTCAGAAAAGTAAGGTTCTGGAAAACAGCTCATTCTGAAAATCTTTCTTTGACTCAAAGCTGCAAAACTAGCTGGATGTCTGAAAGATAGTTCACACTGCTTGAACTGGTAAATCATTGCAATAGGCCTTTTGGTGGGATTTATCCATTAGTGAAAGACTAGGTAGACACGGAGGCTTTCCTAACTCCTAAAATTTTGTGACGCTAGATAGATCTGTTCTAACAAAAATGTGAAAATGTTCAGTGCTATATTTCAGCTAACTAGTTGTACAAAATCAAAGAGTAAAAAGGCTTGCCAAACATAACACTGTTTCTCACCTAAACCACATCCTGGAGAAATTACTGGTTTCTTCTCAGTAGAGTGCTTTCAGGGAGTGAAGTCAACACCCAGAGTCACATGATATAGTCTTTACCAGAGGATGAAAAGACAGTGGGGAGCCTTTCCTAGTACATGCCTTTCCTAGATCTAAGTACTAGCATATTCTATGCCCACATGGAATTGGAGGGCTTCCATCAGAATCACATTGGAAAATGTGACTCTAGACACCATAACTGTCACCTCTCTGTTTCATAAATGAACAATCTGGAAATTTTGTCAGGTTCATCCGACCAAAGGCTAAGAAAACATATTTACTTTCTCACTCTTCATCAATGAGTAGCACACGAATCACATGCTTTGTGATGTATAAACATCAGTAGAAGAGACCCAAGATGGCAGCACTAATCACACACTGCTTCTGATCAGCAAGACAACCAGGACTGCACAGCAACCTAAAGACCAAACTGAGACTACAAAACACCAGTACTACTGAGTCCCAGGTGAAAGCATGCCTGGGTCTGACACCTAGCCACCCAGCTAACTCACAGGAAAGTCCCAGGTGACAGCCCACATTAGCCGCCATCTTGAGAAAGACTGAGTCACCCGTGCAGCTTTGGGGTCAGGTCTCTCTCTGCCTGCCTGAAACTTTTTGGCATGACCCATTTAGGTCACAGAGCAGACAGGCAGAGCAGAGAGCTGTACAGGCCACAGTCTACATTAGCTGCCATTCCTTGAATAGCTGCTTGCTTGCCTAGCTTATCTGGGACAAAGCAGAAAAGGCAAGCTCTGTGATCTTGAAAAGACCTGTGGACCACCCAAACGGCTTTGGGCTGAGATCCCCAACTGCTCCCTATATGCTTACCAGCCTAGTCTATCTGGGACACAGAGCAGATAGGCATCTGGCAGGGGCCACAACTCATATTTACTGCCATCTCAAAAAGGTCTGTGGGGTACATGAACAGCTTTGGGCTCAGATCTCTTACAGTCCCCAAGCTGCTTACTGGCCTAGCCCATCTAGAACACAGAGCAGATAGGCCGAGCCCTACCATCTTAAAAAGGACTGTAGGGCACCTGAACTGCTTTTGGCTTGTAAGTTTATCAGTCTGTTCCTCTCCTGCCTGACCCAACTGGGATACAGACAGAGAACATAGCTTAGCTAAGCTGGGTGCAGGATCCAACGCCCATCTTCTACCATCATGAGAAGGTCCCTGGGGAGCACTAGCAAACAACCTATGGCTTTGAGTCTCCCAACCTGCCTGGCCCACGTGAGACACAGAAAGAATCCCCATTGAAGGAACCGCTAGGTCTGCTAAACCCAGAGACAACCGGATGCCTAGAAGCCAGGGCAAGAAGAATAGCAACAAAACTCAGAGTCATATGGCACCACTGACAACCAATGATCCCACAACAGCAAAGCCCTGGAGATATTAACACCCACAAAGCACAAGAAGAAGAATTTAAATCTGAGTTGATGAAAATGATAGAAGCCTTGAAAGAGGAAAAGAAATCATTCAAACAAATACAGGAAAATACATTCAAACAGATTATGGAATTGAATAAATCCTGTAAAGAGTTACAGCAAAATACATCCAAACAGATCAAGGAGTTGAATAAATCCTATACAAAATTACAGGAAAATTTAATCAAACATGAGAAACAAATAAAACTATTAAGTACTTAAAGAGGGAATTAGATACATCAAAGAAAACACAAGCTGAGGCAATATAAGAGTTGGAAAAAGTAGGGAAGAGAACAGGAACCACCGATACAAGCAATGCCTACCCAATACAAGAGGTGAAAGAGAGACTCTCAAGTGTGGAAGATATGATCAAAGTTATCAATACATCAACCAAAGAAAACATTAAAACTGAAAATTTTGTGACACAAAACAGCCAAGAAATACGGGACATTACAAAAAGACCAAATCTAAGAATAATAGGAATAGAAGAAGGAGAAGACTCCAAGCGTCAAGGCCCAGAAAATGTTTTCCTCAAAATCGTAGAAGAAAATTTCCCCAATTAAAGAAAGAAATGCTCATAAACATACAAGAAGCCTACAGAACTCCAAATAGATTGGACCAGAAAAGAAAATCCTCCCAGCACATAATACACAAAGCATTAAATATACAGAACAAAGAAAGGATATTAAAAGTGGCAAGAGAAAAAGGTCATGTTACATAGAAAGGCAACCCCATCAGAATTACACCTGACTTCTCAACAGAGACTATGAAAGCTAGAAGGTCCTGGGCAGATGTCATGCAAAAAGTAAGAGACCGCAGATGCTGACCCAGACTACTACACCCAAGAAAACTTTCAATAACCATAGATGGAGAAAACAAGATATTCCATGACAAAACCAAGTTTGATCAGTACCTAGCCAAAAATCCAGCCCTACAGAAGGGAGTAAAAGGAAAATTCCAATGCAAGGAGGCTATCTTCACCCAAGAAAACATGGGAAATAAATAATTTCATATCCATAAACCCGAAAGAAAGGAAACACACACGCTACGATCACTAACACCAAAATAAAAGGAACTAACAACTACTGGTCATTAATATGTCTCAACATCAATGGCCTCAACTTCCCAGTAAAAAGACACAGACTGACAGTATGGTTCAGAAAACAGGATCCATCATTCTGCTGCATGCAAGAAACACATGTCAGCAATAAAGATAGACATTACCTTAGAGTCAAAGGTTTGGAAACTGTATTCGAAGCAAACAGACCCAAGAAGCACGCTGGAGTAGCCACTCTAGTATCTAATAAAATAGACTTTCAAGCAAAACTAATCAAAAGAGATGGAGAATGACATTTCATCCTCATCAAGTGAATTTTGCCTAAAAATAGGCAAGCTTGGATGCAGGCAGAGTTGATGACCAAACTCTGCAAAGGCAAAGTAAGCAAGTTCTCAGTACTTCCTACCTCACAAATATGTCTGTCAGATATATTGGGCCAGAAGGCTGAAAGTGATGCTTCAGTGTTATAGAGTGTTTAGGTGACTGTTCAGGCAGCAAACTGTCTCTGTCATTTTCTCATTTGGGAATCTGCTAACTTTTACTCCCTGTATACTTAGGCAATTAATTTTATTCCTTCTCAAGTCTCTGATGGGGTTGAAGACCAGATAGCTTAGTTTTACAATTAGCGTTACCTGTTAAGGGTTTAAGATTTATTTATATCTAGAAAGATATTTTAAGTAGGTAATGATGAGATGTGATACATACTGATTTACATTCATAAATTTAGACTCTCCAATATAAGAAAGATGGTTTCTATAAGGCTGCCAAATACAAATAGCCAAAGCACTGTGAATGTAACATTTACAAAATTCCTGATTGTTTCATGGTTCTTCCTGCTATGTGTAACTTATTGTATAAATGTGTAGTAATATAAATGTGTATGTAAAAAATTAAAAAATACTTAGTTAAAAAGAGGAAAATGTAGAAATTTCAGGTTTGTTTTTGGATATGGAAGTGTTTTAAGACTGACTAAAAGTATACAAAACATAAAAGGCAAGCAAAATTTTATTGTGAAAAATACTGGAAGCAATGAGAGAGAAATAGGATTTCATATAAACTCAGAGGTCAAAGGCACAATAAAAATGTCAGAGAGAGCTCATGGCTATATGTTACAGCAGAGTTCACTTATTTTAATATTTTCTCTTCATCTTTTCACATTCACTTGACGAAGATGTAGTGACTAGTTATAAGAAACTAAACCTTTCACATACCATAATTTTCTCTTTAAAATGCCTCTGCTTTTGTCTTTTTGAAGAAGTATTTTTATCATTGCATATTGCTTAGATTATTGAAGGATTTGTGATGTTTTGAAGATATTCCCAAGTAAAACAGAAGGATCTTATATCAAATTTACTTTTCTAACCATTTGAATTTGGACATTATTTTAGGTAGAGAAAAATCCTCTTACCATTCAGCAAATGTTGTGGATTGATTAATTTTACATAGGAGGAGGACTACACACTTTCTAATTTTCTTAATGAAAATATTTTGAACTTTTTTAAAAAAAATAATTAAATTTGCAATGAAGAACAAGAAACAAAAATCTGGATCTTTTAACAAGAACCTTACATAACACAACTGCCTATGTGTCTCAGTGTTTCCACAATCACTTTGGAAAAGATTGATGACCTGGATACATTCCCTAAATCAAAGTACACAATCACTTGAGTCACCTAAGTATTAGGCATTTGTATGCAAGTAAAGCTATGAATCAAAAAGGGAATCTGCAAGGAGGAAAAGAATAACTCAATTTCAAGGGACTCAGTGTACATCACTGTGTTTTCTGGAGCAGTTGAAGAGCAGATGGTGAAGGATAAATTTACGTCTGTAGAAAAGCTAATGCATCTATCAAGGGAGATCAGCTACCAGCATGTGGAATGTGTTGCCCTTTTATTTTTAGAGTAAACTATAATGTAATTCCCTGAAATAGCAATGGGGGTATCATAAGTATCCTTGTAATTATGGGGTTTTCTCAGTGTGTGACCAAATCTGCATGATCACTGCAAGGAATAGATAACTAGAAATAAAAAAGGAATCTTTGCAGGGTTTGAAGGTCTTTTGCCATTAAAAAAAAAAAAAAAAGAAGAAGGAAAATATAGGAAATAAATAAAATACTGGTTCAGGGGTAAATTCAAATAATATTAAAGCCATTTGAAAGAGGCTGTTTATATTCATACAAAACGTAACATATTTAATGCATGGGTATCACAAGTCTTAAAAAAAAAAATGGAAGAAAATTTAGCTAGAGGCTTCCATTTCTTATCACTCACCACTGACTGGGAACAATTCTCTTTTAATGATAATTACTTGTATATGGTTTCACTAAGTCATTACATTATGTCCCGTGGTGGTTGATACATGCCTGCATAGTAGGATTAAAAATGTAACTCATTATCGTGCTAAGACAAAGTACGATCAGCTACTTCCATTCCCTTGTCATTAGAAGTAAGGCTTGCAACCATAAGTACTACTTATTTTAATCCAGATATATTTTTATCTTAGAAGTATTGATTACACTTTAAAGCAAATAATATTAACACAATGCTCTTTCATAAATAAACTGTATAATTAGTATAGACTGTGGAATCTATGTATATGGATGTATAATACTATCTTGAAGCTGTGTGAGGTCTTCATTAAATTACCTACAGTAGTTCCAACATACTTCAAGCACCCTACAAAGGCCTGATAGTATGCAGGATGCTTTGTTGGTTTTCATTAAGTTATTTCGCAATAGGTAGTGTCATCATAGAATGCTGGACTTAGCATTCAGCTGCTGAGCAGATCATTTGCCTTTACTAGATGAACAATTTCTCTATGTTAACTGAATGGCTTAAAAGGAAAGACTCTCCTTAAAATAGGGAAGATGAGTTATTTCACTAGATCTTATTTTGTGATGTTCTTGATGTTGTACTGTTTAATATCTGTAACATAGTATATTACAAAAATATCTTTACTATGTTAAAAAACATATCGTTTTAATATTAAATTGAAATGCCACAAAATGATTCAAACATTTTGGCTATATTATGAAATAGTTCCATACACATTTTTTATAAATGAGAAAATGTGATCATATTTTTTAATATTTTAAGTAAGCATACCTCAAAATGGTAAAAATGGAAGTATCTGTTTTATCTGAGGGGAAAAAAGGATTGATTGGGAGCTACTGAGAAAAACACAAAAAATAAAACAGAAGGTTATACTGCTATAGATACACTGTATATTTGCTATTGTTCATATGTCCCTGATGCATGCTATTATCTCATATCAGAATATTAAAAGCTTTATACATTGTGTCATTGATAACAAAGAAAGTTTTATTTTAGAGTTTTCATTTTCCCGTAAAGCTAATTTTCAAAGCTGTTCCTTCAGCAAATATGTAATATATTTTAATATGTATTCTACATAATGTCAATCATAATATTGACAGTAAGAAAAACAGAAAAAGACAAGGGAAAGATGCTTGTATTTATAGTAAACATATGCTGTCAAAAACTCAAGCAGTAAACTTACTTGCATCCAACTTAATATAAGATTACAACCATTGATACAAGCAATGGAGAAAATCTAGTGGTAATATAGCAAGGTTAGATGCAGTAGGAGTGAAAGCTGTGTATAACTATGTGGTTAATGAACTGTCCAGGGCTCTTTAGTAACAGAGTTATAGAATGAATATCTATATATTTATAGCAAGAAACTGTATCACAATGATTTACAGGCTATAGTTCAGCTAGTCCAAAAATGCCTGTCTATCAAAAGAAATCCCCAAATCTAATACTTGTTCAATTAAGGCTGGCTGTCTCAGCCAGTCTTCAGTATACCAGAAACCACAGATGTAGGTTCTAATGCCAGTGAAGGAATGTACTTGATAGCAAGATCTAGGGCAAGCAGGCCAAGAGAAAGAGCTTTCTTTTGCCATGTCCTTTACACAGTCTGACAGCAGTAGCTGTTGCCCAAATTAAAGGTAAATTTTCCCTCCCCAAAAGTGCTGGATTAAAGTTTTATCTTCCTACCTCCAAAAGAAAGAAGGGGAAAAAATCCAGAAATATATAAAGTTGATAGGACAAAATGTAGACTATTGAGTCTACTCTTCAACTTAAGGCTGTAATTGTTGATCACAAGATTATTTTTAATTCCTTGGTATATAACTTTGTATATTGAAGCAAAATAAGTTTAATTTTAATACCTTGGTATAGAATTCAAAATTAAGATTATTCTTCATATACATTATATATATATATATATATATATATATATATACTCTAATATGATATATTTTGCCCGTACTACTCTAGTAGAATATAAGGTTTACCTCCAATACATTGAAAGTGATATTGTAGGTTGTTTATGATAGTAAATCATACAAGTCAGTTGTTAGTTGATCGAATCATGATCATGTCAATTACTAGTGTACTTTTATCACAAGAATATACATCCGCCAAGGACAATACAGGAGGTAAACTTTAAACCCCTTCCCAGATCTAGCCAGTGGTCAGAATATTCTCCACAGTTGAGTGGAGAGTGTGATACGACTTTCTCACATATTCTGGTGCCTCACATTTGACCATGTCCCCTGGAGGGGGAGACCTGGTGGCACTCAGAGGAAGGACAGCAAGTAGCCAAGAAGAGACTTGATACCCTATGAGAATATATAGGGGGACGTAATCCCCCTCAGGAACAGTCATAGGGGCGGGGAATAATGGGAAAATGGGGGGGGAGGAATGGGAGGATACAAGGGATGGGATAAACATTGAGATGTAACAAGAATAAATTAATAAAAAAAAAAAAAGAATATACATCCTAGGTGTAAGAAATAGATATGATTCTATAGATAAATAAGGTAAAATAGATAAGGTCTTCAAAAACCTCAGAGTACTACAGAATATGACATTTAAAGATGTTTTTACTGGTTTAAGGATTCTTTGACAATTATAAAAGGTTATGTCTGGTAACAACCAGGCTACCTCAAAGAAGATGATAAGCGTCAATGAACCTTCTTATGGAGATGCCTTCAAATGTGGCAAACCAGCCACTAGGCAAAATATCCTTGTTTCAGCTACAAACAGAATTCTGCCTGAAAATAGGCAAGCTTTGATGCAGGTAGAGTCAATGGCCAAACTGCCTAAACAGGGTAAGCAAGTCCTCAATAGATCCTGCCTCACAAACATGCCTGTCTGGTATACTGGGCCAGAAGGCTGAAGATGAAGCTAAATCATTATAGAGAGTTTTGAGTAACTGTTCAGGCAGCAAACCATCTCTGTCATTTCTTTTTTCACTTTGAAAGCTGATAACATGTGCTTCCGATTTATTCTGGTAATCAATTTTATTCCTTCTCAAGTCTCTGATTGGGTTGAAAACCAGATAGTTTAGTTTTACAATTAAGCTTAGTTGTTTAAAGGTTAAGATGTATTTAAGTCTAGATAGATATTTTAAGTTGATAGAGATGAGATATGATAGATATTTATTTACATTTAGAAGTTTAGACTCATCAAGATAGGAAACATGTTTTCTTCAAGGTTGCCAAATACAAATAACCAAAGTATGAATGTAATATTAATATAATTCACGATTATTTTATGGTTCTTCTTGTGTTTGTAGTTTATTTTATATATGTGTAATAATATAAATGTATATGCAAAATTTTTTTAATGGTTTAATTGAGAAAAAGTCCCTTATCGGTATGCCACCACAGTTAGAAAAGGTTTTCTAGGAAGAAATCATTAATGTCTTGTGTGCAAAAATCCAGATTTAAGACGAATGAAGTAAAGAAAGTATAAGGGAACTGGTCTAAGAAGGAAAAGACTTTGTTTTCTGAGTACAAGAGGGTCACATGACTATAGTACTGTAAAGGAGGAAGTGGAGAGGCCTCCAGGCCCTAGATCTATAGGACCTTATGGGATACCCAGTGCAAAAGTGTTCTGTCTTTAGTTCCACAGTTCTTAGAGTACCTGGATAAGCCACTCTGGATGTCATTTAAAATTATTTCTTATGCTAAGTCAAGTGAGCTTTTGAGCTCTCTCTAATCATCACAGAATATAAGGTTTTATGTCTGTGCTGGAATCACCTTTTATTCTATTGCCATAGAAACAGTCTTTTCTGTCCACATTCACAGACATTATCTGTTTCTGATAGTAATCTATTTTCCCCTAGGTAATATTTGCCTGTCTCTGAGCTCTTTTTTTTTTTTTAAACTATAAGTTCTTTCTTCCTTCTTAAAATGTAAATTACATGTCTGCATTTTATATAGCAATAAACTAAAAACTCACCACTTGATTTTTTAAGTATATGAATTATAATTTTTAGTTAAGTTATTAAAACCTTTAAAAACATAATATCTGATTTAGAAAGGACATGTAGAGCTGAATGCTCTTCTAATACCCATGCATAAACACGCCTATAACTAAAACTCCATGGAATTTGACACCTTTCTTTGGCTTCCATGAGCATCTAAATTTACATATACATACCCAAACATGAACATACACACACACACACACACACACACACACACACACACACAATATACATAAGTGAAAATTAAAAAGAATTTTAAAATCTTAAAACATGTGAACAGTACCTTTAAAAGTACACTCCCTGTTTATACTGTGTCCTTTTTACAAAAGCCCAAGTTAGTATAAAATGAAGCTCTTCATAGGAACAGGATAGATGGGTTGCATTCCACCCCAGGAAATGAAATACAGAACAGCAACAACTGGAGGATGACTTGCTTAAGCTCACAGTCTCACGGGAACTTCAGTGCACTGTGATGGGAAGGCAGGATAGAGCCGCCCGCCCCTGCAGGTAGAGCTTCAGGCTCTTTCCTGCCTTCCCAGCACAGTGCACCACAGCAAGGAGCAGCAGTTGCTGCTCGTCATGCCACAGCCACCCAGGAAGCAGATGGAGCCAGAGCCGAATCAGGGACAAGCAGTACTTGTCCCGTAACAGGCTCTGCTGAAGCTCTTCCCAACCCCACACACGGCTTTCCAAAGAGGCCGCTCTGCCGCTGAAATAACACCACAAGCAAGCACTAAATATTGGAAACAAGACCCTAAAGTCAGTGTTTGGGATTCCAAACTTAATACAAAGTTACAACTTATTTTAGTGTTCATAAAAAGTGTTGATGTTTCATGTTCTGGAAAAAGTTCAACTTGATAGACTTATTTGAGAGAAGGGATCATCTACATAATATTGAAAATTGGACTTATAATTTTTCTACTGTATGGCGTTAGACACTTTTAAAGACTTTGTAACCTTGTGTAATATTATTCATACTTCAAAATTAGCCAGATAAACTTCTGTTTACAAATATAAAACAACTATCATACACTATGAGAGGAAGAAGCAAAAAAGTTACAATGTTCTCACATTTTACTGTTTCATATCTAACAAAATAAAAATTACAAAATTTAATGCTAGGATTTTAATGGGTTGTGGGCTTATTTAAATATGGGCTCCATTAGTGTGTACTTTAGTGCATATAATAGAACTGTAAACCTAGACTCAGTATATCATTACACATCAGTAGCTCATGTGCTTCTAATAAGAAAGTTTTATTGGAGCACAGTCATACCCACTCATTTACATATTGCATACAGAGGACATGGGTAGTTTGCTATCGATGTCACAGAGTACAAAGCTTAATGCATCCTCTCTGTCTCCTAAAGAAAGATTTACCCAGGAATGAGTGGATCTTTGAGATATTAGGGGGAAGAATCAAGTGTAATTTATTATTAACAAAGTTTGAAAGAAACTGTTGAAATATTGACGGACTATATGGTTTTTTTTCCAAAGGGGAAATGGGGAAAGAATGAGAAAACGTGATACTGCAATAGAATATGGGTATGTAGAACAGAAACCCATCTTACACAGAATGCAGGGCGTGTGTTTGTGACAGAGTCTTAAGCAGGTTAATTTTATACTTATATATATTATAATGTTGACATTTTAGTTCTGTTTTTTAATGACCCCACAACTGTCACCCAGGGGGCAAGGCTGCTCAGATATTCAAACTTCTTAAAAACCATAGAAAATGGATCTTTAATATACTTTTATTTCCTCTTTCTCAACAGATCCTTTGTTTTGTGATTTTTAAAAACTATTGCAAATTTTAACATTCATGTGAATGAGGAATACATATCAAGAAAATCTCATTAAATCATTGCAACTATTGCACTTCATTTGGTAATTTGTGTCAAAGGAAATGAGGCACAAAGATGAAAATGTTTGGGCAAAGTGCATAAATAGATGATGTCTGTTGGGCAAAAGGGGCGGGGGGAGTGATGTAGACTCAAGAAAACTGGAGAATTCAGAGGCATCCAAAAAGCACTTGAATCAATTCAAAGTGAAATGGCCTATTGGTCTAGGAAAGCATTACTGTGTCCTGAGTTTGACAGCTGGCTACTGAGGGCCTGTGCACCTTATTGCATGAGTGTATACTTTACTGAATGCTTAAAACTCTAACTGCATGCCTACAAACCTTATTGCATGCCTGAAAGCCTTACTTCACACCTGTGCATCTTGCTGCAGAACTGCTGCATGGCTGCCCACCTTTCCACATGCCTGTATACCTCACTGCATTCCAGTGCATGTCATTGCATGCCCGTACACTTTTGCTGCTGTGCCACAGCAGAAAGCATCTGGGGTGATATGCAATTCTAAAATGGGTATGACTGGGGCTAACTTGGAAATGTTTTCATGATTTAGATTTCAAAAAACTAGGAGTGTGTGTGTGTGTGTGTGTGTGTGTGTGTGTGTGTGTATGTGTGTATTCTCACATTCTCATGTAGTGTGGGGCATTCAGAGGAGGCCAAGATCTCTCCTGTTGTCTCCAGTCAATTTCTTCTGTGCAGATTCAGCATCCTCTGACTCATTTACATGCTGACTTTGTCTTTCTCTGAACATTTGCTATTTTACTGTATGAAATAATTAAATATTTAAAGTGGAAGTACTAGTTCATTTGTTATAAACTGCAAAGGTAAATATCACTACCATACCACACACACATTCTCTCTCTCTCTCTTTCTCTCTCTCTCTCTCTCTCTCTCTCTCTCTCTCTCTCTCTCTCTCATGTACACAGACACACACAGTTCACAACAAATAACAAATGGAGAAGAAAAAAGATGCTTAAAGCTCAATACAGTATGTTGTATGGATGTATGGAAAAGGTTTTGTGCTTCAGAAGTATAGATGAGATGTAATTTTTCTGAATAGAGAAACATCAAAGGCTGTGAGTTTAAGTTGGATGAGTGATTATGGTAAGATAGCAAAAATCAGAAAGGACCTATGAAAAGAGTATGGGGAGACACTGAAGGAGTCAGGGGTAGCAAAACACATATGCCATGAAACTAAAGATAAAGGAAATATTAGGGGTGGAAGTTACATGTGAAGGTATAAATGGAGAATGGGATAGAAGAACAATGGAAAGGTAAAAGTTGGACAGAAGGTCAACTGAACATACAAACACACACACACACACACACACACACGCACACACACACACGCACGCACACATACATACATACACAGAGAGAGGGGGAAGGGAGAGAGGTATTATACAAATTAACTAAAAAATATAATTCTAAATTATATTTGAATGGAATGTGAGTTGATAATACAGATAATACAGAAGACATAATTTTTTAAATGACATTCTGATGCCAGATAAGAGAAACCTACTTATAAATTCTTGGTCAGACAGCACTCAAACAATGTAGGATGTTAACATTGCTTTTGGTTACCTGGCAAAACTACACAGTTAAGCCATATTGGTGAAAACAGCATATACTTTGGATACAAAGATGCAGAAAAATCAAGCTGATATAGAACTGGAAGCTCCTTCCCTTCTGTGTAGTATTCACAGTGTTGGATGGTGCTAGGGCAAACTATTGAGCAATAAAATTCACTAATAGTTTTACCTAGCTGTAGACCATGCATAGCTGCAAGTTTGAGCAACCCAGCAAGATGCGCTACTTTGTACAGTAGTGACATGATTGTGTGGGGCTAAACAAACCTGCCTTATTTATGCTTTCCGTTGTTGTCAAGAGACACCGTGCCCAAGGAAACCTTTAATTGGGGCTGGCTTACAGTTTCAGAGGTTTTGTTCATTTTTATTATGGCAGGAAGCATGACAGCACACAGGCAGACATGGTGCTGGAGAAGGAGCTGAGAGTTCTACATCTTGATCCACAATCAGCCAGGAGGAACTTATCTTCCATAGGCAGTCAAGAAAAGGCTCTGATTCTACATTCAGGGGAGCCTAAGCATAGGAACACTCAACAGCCATCCCTGAACATGGACTGACTTCTTCAACAAGGCCACACCTCCTGACAGTGCTACTCCCTATGGCCAAGCCTTCACACAGATGAATTTTTGGGGACCAAACCTATTCAAACCACCACAAACACCTTCCAACTTGAATTTGAGGCCTGCTTTAAGAGAAAAAAATATACCTGTAAACTTGGTTAAAAATCCTTGGACTAAAGAGGTCAAGGCACAAGGAAAAAACATCATCATGACATATTTTCTATATGAATGTATTTATTCAAACTAAAAAAAAAATAATAAATAAATCACAGACATAAGTAAAAACAAGTACTGTGAATGAAACAGCTGTTCCAGAATGCAACGGAGCTCAAATTCTCACTAGTTTGTATTTCTATTGTAGAATATAAACAGTATTCTTAGAAGCTGTTTGGTTCTCAGATTTAAATCCATTGTCTTAAAATGGTAGGCTCCAAAAAGTGATACATTGGTTCCGTTTTACAGAATAAAAAAATAAGGGTGAAGGAAAAAGAACAGGTCAATTAAACGATACTAAATGACTTTCTGTTTGAACTAAGAGAGAGCTGTTTTTCAACAAATACTGTTTGACCGGCCTATTCAATATAGATCCACGAAAGTTTAAATTTCCTTATTTAGTTAAGCAGAAAATAATATTGCCCTATTTTCAACCTTGCCGTGTTCTGAATTATCTAGTAGTACTGACCTAATAGAAAGGGGAATTGACCTTTTGAAGACAGAGTTCGGGTGCCAATTAGGTGGCAGCCGCCTGGAACGCTGGGGGACGGGGGGCCTCCAGAAGATGGTATAAGCCTGGTATCAGAGTTCAATATAAAATACTGCTTCAAAGGTCCAGGAATCAAGGTGTGAGAAAGGGGAACAGTTTCACTTACTATCACCCTTGGTGAATGATTTGAAAAGATTTTGCTTCCTGTTCCCACACCTTGAGTTCTGCTGGCGTGTGTGTGTGTGTGTGTGTGTGTGTGTGTGTGTGTGTGTGTGTGTGTGTGTACACATATATATTTGTTGTTGTTTCTGAGCGGGGAGCACTCCTATCAGGAGTCACCATACATATTCCATTGAAATGGAAGCTCAGACTTCCCCCTAGCTGCTCCAGCCTCCAGAGCCCTTAAGAAAACAGGCTAAGAAAGAAGGAACAATGTCCATAGGGTTGTTGATCCAGATTTGCCAAGAACCACCTTGTTAAAGTAGTTCACTAGGCATGTGGGCTGTCTAGGAGGTGATCTGGTATTCGCAAGGTCCGTACCATGCTGCACCTCCAGAACTGCTTTCAGTCTCTGACTACCCTATAAATTGTGCATTGCTGCATCTATCTAAAATCTGGCATTAGTGCCAGGCATAGTGGCTCATGCCTTTAATCCCAGCACCCAGGAAGGCAGAGGCAGGTGAATTATTGTGAGTCTAAGGCCAGCTCGGTTTACAAAGTGAGTCTAAGGTAGCCAAGACTACATTCAAGGCCAGCCTGATTTACAAAGTGAATCCAGGACAGCCAAGGTTGCACAGAGAAAACCTGTCTCAAAAAAAAAAAAAAAAAAAAAAAAGGAAAAACCATCTTGCATTGGTGTGAATTGTCACTTTCTGGGTATTGACAAGCTATGATTGAGCAGACTTCTTACAGCAGGATGCACTGTTTATTGTTTAGATGATTATGGAATTCCTGATTTGATTCAAATAGTTTTAAAACCTAAATTGTTTTAGACGGTCTAAAGGTTTTAGACCTTCTAAAACAATTTTAGAGAGTTTATGGCTGCAATAAATTCTTTTGTGGACCTCCAGATGCCTCACTAGGGATAGCCTTGTAGCAGATTTGTGGCTTCAGATAAGCCTTCATTCCAGATGGCACCAGGGATCCTGGTATTCACTATAAGTATAGGCAAGTTGGTTTAAACTTCCAATGAATGCAAGATGGAATAGAGCTACCTAGAGATGTCTGAAATTTACTCTGTTTCTTAGAATGAAAGACAGATAAAATTATTGTCCTGAACTCATTATGAACTAAGAAATAGCTGGATAATGTATAGTTAGGTCCGTCCTAATTGATAAGTCACATATTCTTGCTCATTTCAGACCTTATTAACCTTTAGGCCTTATCAATCTTTTGTCATTCTGAACTCACTGTGAACTTATGTAATGAATACCTAGATAAGAAATGTTTAGCGTTAAAACCTGTAATCTGCTGTATTTGAGAATTCATTCTTTTTTTTTTTTTTTTTTTTTTTTTTTTTTTTTTTTGGTAATTGCCCTTTTTTACTATGAGGTAATTCCCTTTTCTCAGAAGTATAAATATGGTGACCAACAATAAACTTTGCTCAAATTGTGAAGCTTAACTTCAGTTGAAGTTAAGATGCCTAAGTTCATCCACCCTTTTTCTTGAATGTATGTATGTGTATGAGTGGTGTATTTATTATCTCTCTCTTCTTTCTTATTTACCTATAGATTTGCAAATAAGTTAGAAGACTCTGGGCTTTATCATCAGCCTTCTAGGTCCAGCAGGTTTCAGTTTGCATTAGCTTACTGGAGATCTCCACAAACAGGCCTATCTACAGACCAAAGAGCCTCCTTTTGTGACCCCCATGCAGCTTCTAACAGAAGCTGCTTTTATGGCCTCAGCCATGGGAAAATTGTGGTCAGTTTAACTTCTCCTCCATGGCTGCATTACGGGCAGTCCCTAGAGGAGAAACCCTGGGCTCCTTTCTTTTTTGTTCTTTCAGTCTTGATCAATTGCCTGAGCCATCAGCTCTAGCCACCCAAGGGATGACGTGAACTGGAAGGGCATCTGCATCCAGCCCCAGAGACCCTACCCTGGACTTCTTCAGAGCTGAAGCTGGGCACTGACACAGATTGCCATGTGGAAATTGAGTTGCCTCTCCACAGTGGAAGTAAGAAAGATTGTGTCTGGAGAGCAGGAGATCCTTTAGGGCATCACTTGGTGCTATTGTGTTCTGTGTTCTGTGCATTATCCTCTCCTGTGATTAAAGTCAACGGGAAACTACAACAGCCTAATCCAGGCTGGATGACAAAGGGCACAGTCATGCAAGATGGTAGGTACAGATGACTCTTCCATGAAAGGAGCCAAGACCTGCTAAAATGCTTGATGAGAGAGGAGGAAATGCAGAATGAGTAATAGAAGAAGGTAACTATAAACGCCAGCTGTGGCCACATAACCAGTACAAATGAGGTTTATAATTGGCACGAATGCTTCTGTCCCGTTTTGTTAATAATGTGTTTGCATGAGTATTTTTTGTTTTCCTTCCTTGATTTATTTATCTTGTGATGTCACATCAATTAACAGAGCATCAATACTTGTCACAATTAAGTTTGAAATACGAAAAGAATGTCCCTCAGGGGACATTGTTACCTATTCTAAATTTACAGTATGCTTGAGATTGTATAAGGGATCTCCGTACAAGTCAGGTGCAATTACGACATTGTTATTGTTTTTCTTTTTTAATTAAATATGAAATAAAGAGATATGACTGTTTGTCAAACTAGCAAGGGGTAAATTTATGATGGCTATTTTTGTTTTCTGGCTAGACTACATTTGGAATTAACTAAAACCCAAATGGCTCATCACATCTGTAATCAATGTTTTTCTGTCTTGATTAAATCACTTAAAGTGGGGAGACTTAATTCTAATCCAGAACTTTTAGGTTAGAAGATCCGCTTTTAATCTGGGCCACACTTTCTGCCGGTAACCTTTATAAAGGACATGGGAATAGAAAGCTCTTTTTCTTTGCATGCTTGCTCTCACTCATGTTAGCAAGTCCATTCTTTACCAGCATTACAGTCGACTTCTTTGGGATTCTGGCAAATGCTGAAGACAAGCTGAGAAATCCAGCCTTGTGAACTGAACAACTAGTGGATTTGTGAGTAGACAGCCATTGTTGCAATAGCTGAACCACAGCCTGTAAATTAATATAATAAAACCCATCTATACATTGCACACATATATATGGGATTACATATGGGCATATATATAATTATGCAAATATATATATATACAAAAATATAAAATAATTTTAAGAATTTTATTTGTGTTTATAAATAGCAAATTATAATTTAATATATGTATAATATTTATATAAATGTGTAATATATTAGTAAATATGATAATATTTAATATAATCTATTTTTGACTGAGTATCTCCTTCCTCCTTTCATTACAAGCATTTTTTTTGTATGTGACAAGGCCCCTTTGTGTTTTGAACAGCATGAGTTTGAGTTGCAATCTATAACCCAGGTAGCGTCAAGCACAAGGCAATCCTCCTGCCAAAGTCTTTTAAGTGCTGAGATCTCAAGATGTGACTATATCTTGCTTGTCCTTTTCTTTCACTGATGTCAAGACTCTTTTTCTTCCTCTGATGTCTGAGAATTTGCAAGTCAGTGTATATTGCTAAAGAGCTCTTTAAGGTTCATATATTAAGGGTTGTAATCTAAATGGATCTGAATGTTCATTTCTTTTGAATATTGGGAAATATGAGTCAATTGTTATTATTAAGTATCTGTTCTCTTTCCCCTCATCAAAGCAACACCAATACAGGTTGGTTTTTCCCTGTCTGAAGTGCTCTAAATTAAAACATAAAAAACAAAACAAACAAACAAACAAAAAAACCACTGGCGGTATAGATAAATGATACAGTAGTATAAAATATTTAAGGCTTCAACCTCCATTGCATATATTTATCCCCTTGACAGTGTCTTGTAGCGTTCCAGTTTTTTATAATATCTCTTTTATATTTGAAATTATAAGTACATAATATGTGGTTTCCCTTTCCTCTTTCCAACACTTCTTAGCTATCCTACTTTATCTCCCTAACATTCATGGTGTCATTTCTTCAACTATCTATATGTACATATTCCTAAAAACATAAATAAACCTTCTCAGTCCAAACAATATTACCACGATGTATATGATCTCACGGATGACCATTTAATATTGGACAGTCAATTGCGGGATTCTTACCAAGGGTGAGCATCTCTTCTGTTTTCAGCAATCCCTAGTTGACTGTAGCTCTTTGTCTGAGCTGAGGTCCCATGAGCATTGCCTTTTCCATGTTATCATGACCATTGATGTACTTATTCAGAGGAGATATTTTTTCAGCAGCCATGTTGATGAAAATCCATGCCTTTTGTGACATTTACAGGAAATGAACTCTCACAGCAAATTTCCTATTCATCTTGTGTTGGCTCCGTTTCTTAACAATTAAACTTTATTATACAACCCAAATAGCTTATGCAAGAGGGAAAAATGGTTAAAGGGAAACAAGAGTGAACCTTCTGGTATCTGTTCCACGGGACAGGTCCCTAGGTGTCTCTGGCCTGCGCGCTGGTCTAGCCTGTTCACTGATCCTTTTCCCTATCCACATGTGTTCGAACTCAGTCTGAACCTGCAGGCCCCTCTATTCCTCTCTGCCTGTCTGTCTCTCTCGTTCAAGGGCTGGGCTCCTTCTCCCATCGGGGGTCAATTAGAAACACAATAATCTGGGTGGAGTCCCCTTGTCTCTTTTCTGAATTCCAGGCCCAGAATGGCTCCACCCAGTCTACCTTAAGGTTAATCTTAGGGAGTATCGATGGCGTATCCAAGGGCAAAGCCCTCCAAGACTGCTTTCACCTGTGACAAAGTTTACAATCCTTCCCGCAATCTGGCTTTTACAATCTTTCTGAATTCCCTTATTTAATGATGCCTGTGATTTAGGTGAGGCATGATGTTGTTGGTGTGTCAGTTGGGACTGGACACCATGTGATGCTTGTTCTCTGCGTTTTGATCTATAGTGGTTTTCTCTAATGGTTTCCATCTGCTTCAAATAGAAGTTTCTTTGATGAGTGGCAAGAGCTATATTTAATTTTAGGTATAATGATAAATATTTAGAATGTAGGTAGGAATCATGTTAGTTTAATACAGTGGAAATTGGAGGTTCTGTTCTGAAAACCATGACTTCACTAGCCCCAGGTAGTTGGCTATGCTTTCAGTACCAAGCATAGCTTCTTTATTTTTTTTAAGAGGTCTCCAGTGCAAAGAACTGTTGGTTTCCTTCAAGCTGTGCATATCACCATTCCATGTTTAGGGTTATCATATCATGCTGGTCATTTTTAGTGGTTTCTAGGTATCATATCCACAGAGCATTATTGCTTACTTTCTTACACTGAAAGCTAAGCATGGCTTAAGTAACATCTACTTTGTGAAACCCTCCCCTTCTTCCTACACTTTAGGTAAAAGGATTTTATACTCAGCCATATCATTTCTATGCTTCCCTAAATTTTGTCCAACATTTCTTTTGCAAACAGATTTTAACTAATGTTCTATGTTAATTACTCATAAACTAATGAGCACATGCAATCTGAAATTGAACAGGATCAAGAATCAGTAGAAGGCTTTTCTTCTTTACTTTGATTCTTATTTTAACACCAGAAACAGTGTCATCAATTAAGCCATGACAAGTATATTTCCTATACTTCTAAGAAAATAATTTGCAATTACATTTCCATTTCACATACTCAGCAAGTCTAGACATTCGGCTCCCAGTGAGACATGAACATAGAAACCCCAATTTAGGTAAGAAGTGAATTCTTATGCCCCCCTTTTTTTTTTTCACAGCTACCATCATAAAGTTGTCATGGTTTTCCTCCGAACTTGGTGTGCTGTAGCCTGGTACTCCCCATGACCTTTTTAAGGGCTCAGTCTGATGGGGAAGAAAGCTCATACATCACGGTCATGAGTGACGGTGGATGTTCAGGAATCTAGAGGTGATTGCCCACATCTCCCAAATCAGGAGAGATTAAGGAAGTTCCTGAATATGTACCAGCCTTGGAACATGGGTCCCTTGTGATTCCCAATATTTATGGTGTAAAGTAGTTTGGAGGACACACTCTTCCTACTAAGGAAAGTGTTTTTGATCAGAGGATTTCAACTTGCATCAGAAGCAGAGTATAATGCTGAAAGGATTTATAGTTTTGTCTTTGGTAGTCTGTGATCTGCATCCTATCTGTGACAACTGAACCAAATTCCATGATATGAGTGCCCTAAACCATCACAATGTTGTTAATAACAGAAGTAAGGCACATAGCGTCAGAGTGAAACTATGGCTAAAACTCTGTTATAATCTTTTCCATACAGTTCAGGGCAGCCTGATGGACATGGTTCAAAATATTTTGAAGGAATACGCAAAGGTAGAGCAAGGAATAAAATATATGCCTTAACAATTTTACTTCAAAACCAGAAGGGCATCCTAAATAATTGTAGGGTATTTTATCATAAAAAGATAAAGGGCATCACATGTATATAAGAAATCTTTTTTTAAAATGTTCAAAATTCTTATATGGTGTTTTCAGTAAGAAACACATGAACATCTACTCCCTTTCTTTTTATGCATATTGTCTTAGAGGTATGCCATTGGAAGAAACGTGACCCTAGAATGAGTTATTATACAAGTGGAAAAAGTAAAGCTTGTTCTACTGCTTAGTAAAACAATACGTAATAAAGATTGTCCAGGAAGACCTTATAGTAGTCACTGTTAAATCAAATTATTTCAAAATTAAATTACAATCTCTATAACCTACAGTTTTTCTCATTAAAATATTTCTATTATGTACCCTTTAACTGTTTTTATAAGATGTTCTAGAAGAAAAATAAGTTGTTGTGGAAGAGAGTATAATTAATTAGCCAATTAATTGCACCATAGATACACTGATTCTTATATACAGCCAAATGCAACACACTCAATACGGAAAACAAATTGCTTTACACAAAGTAGATGGACATTAATAACCCTAACAGTTTGTGCGTTTTAAATACTTTCAGAGGATTGTAGAAGAAGGCACTGTTAGCATTCTCACACAGAAAGTTGATTAAATACTAGCAGCTCCAATGACTTCCTCCCAGGTGTCTGTCTGCTGGCTTTCTCCTGAAACCTGAGATGGGAACAAAAGGAGAAGATGGACTTTAGGTATATGTTATTTATCTTCCCCTGGAGAAATTGGAAATTTTTTATGTCGTGACGAATTGTTCTTTACACTGTGTCTGGAGGAAGTGCTTGCATTGCTAGAGTTTCACTGCTGAGCAGATGAGAACAGAGAAGAGGGTTCTACTCAAGTCAAAGTGCACTGAAGAGGAGTGTTTATGTGTATGTATGGGAGGTGTGTGGGTGTGGGGTCACCCACACACACACATACACACACACGCACACACACACACGGGGAGAGAGAGAGAGAGAGAGAGAGAGAGAGAGAGAGAGAGAGGAGAGAGAGAGAGATCCCTCACTGTGCAGGGTCTCCTTTTATGCTGAAAGACACCTATGGGGTCACACTCCTGCTCCCCAGGGGATGACTCAGGCTGTTTAAGGTCATGTGTGGTTATGAACTCTATGTTGTAGTCTCGTATGTCTTCACTTAAGGCTTGCTCCATTCTCTTGACCATTGTAACACTTTCCTCTTTCTCTTCCTATTTACTACTTTGGAATACTTCCTTACCAAGGTTGTTTCTATAGGACTCCCACCATCCTGGATTGACAGGACAAATGACAAAGCCATTTCATAACGACACACTTCTAATTTGTGCCTACTGTTTTGGAAATAGGGGAGGGGAGATCAGCTGCCACATTTTCAGCATACTTCTTTGTGACAAAATGCTAAGAATTAGTAAAAATAACACAACCAAATCCCATTCTAAAATGCTCATACTCCTGAAAGAATAATCACAAATCAACGCCTTCAAAAAGTAACAATTACCTAAAATAAATTTTGATCAAACCCCATATATTTTTTAAGATTGAAGATAATTTTATTAGGAAAAACAAACAAACAAACAAACAAACAAACAAACAAGAAAGCACAGAGCCTGCAGACTTTAAGGCTAAGCATCCTGGTCACTGCCTGGAGGAGGATAATAGAGAGGTGACAGAAGAAAGTTAAATGGGTTAAATTAAACCTGCTTGGAGGTAAGCATCAGTGAGATATACAGCCACCTGGTTAGGGGAGGGGTGCTTTAGAGGAAGGTAAGGAAGTCCAGAGTACCAGCTGGAGCAAGGGTAACAAATTAGAATTCATCCAGTGTATGAAAGGGGAGAAAAAAAAGAAAAGAAAATTGTTCCTTTGAGTCAGAAAGGTGGGCAGACAGATGCAGAGGAAGTTTGGGGCTGCTTGTGTGGTTTCCTGGTTGCTATTCCAGTGTCATTATTGCTTAAACATGATCAATACAAGGAACACATGAAACTGGACCTTTATTATAATCATGAACATTTGCACTAACAAGTACACTCTTTGAGTGACCCTCGTCATACTGTGTACCGTTTTATCAGCAGAACATATCTCTGTATCACCAGGATAATCAACCTGGAATGTTTTCATTTGCTGCTGCTTCTTGCCTCAAATATTCTACCTTTATATAAGTGAACTGCTGAAATTCCTTGGCAGGGGTTAGAGATATCTATGTTAGAAACTCCAAAGATAATTGACTGACTGATTAGAAATTTATGATTGTGGCAAGTTTATCAGAATTATCATGGACTGCCTTTATTCCCCTCAGTAACAATCACAATTTATACATGCTTTTGACGAGAGATCAAAAGAAAGTAGACTTAGATACAGAAGGAACTAGAAATGTCCTTGCTAAGATAGAAACAATGGGACAAAATTTAGGCAATTATATGAATTATGAATAAATTTAAACAAACTAAATATAAAATCTAAATCACCATGTAACACAACTTCAAAACAGCAGACTATATTTCTTATAAATCCTAGAATGAACCTGTAAACCTTAAATTCACCATCTTGTTAAGGGAATGGCATGGAGATGAGAGAATTCCACGGGGTTGTCAAGAACTTGGACGGCAACCCACAGAGGTACAATATGCTGAGCTAAGAGCAGATTATGCTTGATGCCACGATGGAGCAATGTCATATAATAGCTTATATGCTTCATTTGGTAAAGTTTGAAATTTTCAAATACGTACATGCATTGATATCATATTACTGATACATATTCAGAATTCCAGTGAGCTTCTGCCTTACTTTCTGAAAAATATGATTCTAAGATGACATGTTGATAAGAAATTGTGACTATCTTAGATATGCCTTTGAAAATTGAAGCTTACAATTCTCCACAACATGTCTCTAGTAAAATGAAGCAAATTTTACATATCATAATATAAAACATATTACAGGTATACCACACCATCCTACAGTACAAGATCTAATCATACATTAAAAGAGATGGCTAATAAGCAAAAATGGGTAATCAAGTTCCCTAGAGAGAGATTATATAATGCTTTACTGACTTTATTTTTTAATGCTAATGAATAAAAAAGCAACAGCTGCTGAGAGACATTGAATTATGGGGGGGGGGGTGTATTTATATACAAGAATGTACCTCATGCTGGAAGCTGAACTTTGTAATGTAAGAGTGGTACCCAGGTGGTAGTGAATTTAAAGACATGAGGATGTCATGGAGAGCATCTGAGACTTGGCACTGTGTGGCAAGGCTGGAGCTCTTTATTTTAAAAAAAAAAAACCTGCTTGTGTCAAGTGTTATATTATTAAATAAAAATGGTCTAAGGTTTATAAAAATTGTGGACACCTAAAAATTATTTAGAGTTGATACATTAAATGTTTAAAATTTCTTTTTCTCTCTTGACTGTTGTTATACTAAGATTTCAATAATTCAGAGTTTTAATGTTAATCATTAGAGTTCTGATAAGCTATGAATCTAGCTCTGGTAAAAACAATACTATTTCTTTTTGTAAACTAAAAAATTCATGTAAGCTTCAGAGAGTTGAGGGAGTCCTAAAACTTGGATCTACCTCTCACAGGTCATATGAACTCCAGATAAGTACTCCTGCCAAACAACAGTATAAGTTTTCCTACCTGCCTAAGCCTGATGGTGGGAGATTTCCCCCTTTCTCTGATCTTGTGACTCCTCCCCTCTCCCACCTACCGGGACCTTAAAGTTTCAAATGTAAGATTTTTTTCTTAAAGAGCATAATGCTGCATTATGACGGGGCTATGATGAATGTCCAATTGCCTGAATCCCCTTACAGCCTTTGAATAACATTCTAGCCTTCCTGGGACCTGAAAATGACTTCCTAATTCCATATATGTAGCAGTTACAGAAGAGAGTATATAGCCCCTTATCCTCAGCAAAAGGCTGGAATGTTAAGTAGAAATAAAACTCCCTGGACATATTAGGGTATGCATCTATTAAAAGAAAATAGATCCAGATGTATAGATTCATTAGCGTGGTGCTTTGAAGAGGGAGAGTCCCCATAGACTCCTGTATGTGAATGATTGGCCTATAGTGAGTGGCATTATTAGTAGGTGCAGCCTTGTTGAACTAAGTGTGTCACTGTGGGGCCTTTGAGGTCTCTATGTCCAGTGTGACTCAGTCTCCTTTTGCTGCATCCAGATCAAGATCTGGAACTCTCAGCTTATCCTCTAGCACCATGTCTGTCTGCATGCTATCAGGTTTCTTGCCATGAAGATAATGGACTAGTCCTCTGAAACTGTAAGCCAGCACCAATTAACAATATTTATTTATAAGAGTTGTATTGATCATGGTGTCTCATCACAGCAACAGAAACCCTAATTAAGGTAATTGGCTAAAAAAATTCTACAATATGATAAGACACTTAACCTGCTCTATGTAGGACAAGGAGGTTATTGTGTTACTTTAAGGAAAAATGTTGTTTCTATGCAAACCACTCAGGAATCATTAGAAATAATTTGGCTGTTAAATAAATAAACATATAGAAAGAAAAAGAATCCTAGGAGAAATAAGTGAGTGTTTTCCATTCTCATTTCGGGGATCTTCCTGCATAGAAACTCTGATGTCAACCATTGCAGGACCTTTTGCCCTTCTGTTCCTGATAACTACTATTAGATCTTGCATAATTAATGCCTTAACTATATATATATTTTTTTTCTGGCTTAGTACCATTAAGATGATGCTTATAATATCTCAATTTGAAAAAGTATACACTACAGAGTCAAGGATTTGATTCAGGATACCACTCAAGGGGAAAATGTGATAGCTAATGTTATTATGGTTTAAGTTTAAATTACTCTGTTTAGGAGATATAAAAAAAAAATGTCTCTAATCTGTGTGGCCCACTTGCCTAAGGATAGACAATCTCCTGGAATGCTTTGGGCTGTTATTCATGTAAGATAACGAACCACACGTTTTTACTTCTATAAGCAGACAAGGTTGACCCAATTGCACAGGAAATATGCTTGATCACATTCAAGCAGGAGGTATGAAAGCAGGAAGCAATCAGGATATTTGCTTGCCTTTGATTGGATGAAGGTGGCAATTATGTAGCATTGTGGAGTTTATTTTTATAAGCCCATGACTAATGTAATTTTGTTCCATTTTCTGAGCATGAGTCTTAGGTATGAACTTAGGAAGTATCCATGGCCCTGGAAAATATTTAGTAAAGCTTGAATCAAATTTGGCTCAGAAATTGTGTTAGAGCTCTGATTTTGACGAAGTGGGGTTAGCAGCAACTCCAGCAGGCATTCCCTGGGAACCTACCAGCCAAACCTGTCTGGGAAACAAGTAGGCCAGAATCAGGTAGGCTACATTCAAACTTCATTTTCTATCCTCTGCTCCAATTTCTCAGTCTCATTCACAGCTCTTTAGTGGACCACCTATTGTGCTCTCTCTCTCTCTCTCTCTCTCTCTCTCTCTCTCTCTCTCTCTCTCTCTCTCTCTCTCTCTCTCTCTCCCCATTACTAGGCCACTAAGTGATCTTCGAGGAACACCCTCCATTTCTTCTTCCTGTGGAGCAGTTTAGAACCTTCTCTCCTATTCTAGCCCATTCCCGTTCTGAAGTGTCAGCTCACAATGCCTAGAAACACATTCCACCTAGAATCCCCAATGACCACACCTGACAGAGTCTCAGAAGCATTCCCTACAAGGCAACCTGCAGCCACCACATCCTTCTCAGAACCAATGAGGCCAACAGAAACCAAAGAACAAAACACTCTGCCAACACAGATAAAACCAACTATCTTCACCTAGACTTACATTCATCCCAAGCCAAATATTTGCATGCCATCATAAAAACACAACCAGTAACAGCTAGTACAGTAACTCTAAACTAGAGACCAGCAATTCTACTACATTAGGCTCTGAAAATCCAACATAGATAAAGCACAGAACTAGGGCTTTAAAATATCCTTTATGAATATGCTAGTGGTGTGTGATGAGAGCAGGTACAAATTCCTTAAAGAAATCTATGAAAACACAAACATGACTAGAAGAAGATGAATAAAACAATTTAAGATCTGAAAGTGGAAATAAGATTGGTAACAAAAATCCAAACTAAGGGAAATCTGGAAATATAAATTTTAGGAACTTGAAAAGGAACCTAGAATTCTAGTATCATTAAAAGAATACAAGAGATGGAAAAGAGAATTTCATGCACTGATAAAACAGAGAGAACAAATTGTTACCTTGATCGAAGAAAAGGTTGAGTCTAAAAATCTTCAGGCACAGACTATCCAAGAAATCTAAGACATTATGAAAAGACTAGAATAGTAGAAATCCTAGGAATAGAGGAAAGAGAAAAAACAAAACAAAAAACAAATTCAAAGGCACACAAAATATTTTCAACAAAATCATAGAAGAAAATGTCCCTAACATGAAGTAAATGTCTACCACAGTACTACACACACACACACACATAACACCAAGTAGACTGGACCAGAAAAGAAAGGCCTCTTACTCTATTGCTGGACTTGACACAGAAACAAGATTTATCTTAAGAGAGGAAATCTTAGTTGATATAATGACTCCATAAGATCTGACTGTAAGGCATTTTCTGAATTATTAGTTGATGGAGGAATGCCCAACCCACTGTGGGTGATTTCATCCCTGTGGCGATAGTCCTGAGTTATTGAAGTTATTTTTAATAGCCATTTTTATTTCACTTAGCTTATTTTTTATTTCTGCTGTCACACAAGTAATTGAGACTCTTTTATAATACAGGGCTTCCCAATAAAATCTTGAATAGTTTAAGTCTGTCCTTAACCATCTATGCTATTTTGTCTTACTTCCAGCAAACATCACAGCAATACTTGCACTTTAGAGTATTCCTTGGATCCAGTTGCTTCTTCCTGATCTTACTTGGACCTCCACCTATAGCTGAATCCCCTCTTTTTCTCCTACCTCCCCTGGCTGGCAGGAACTCTAGCCCTAATATCTCACCTGCACATCAATTTGCTATAAACTGCTTTATTGACCTATCAGGGAGACAATTGTGAGCAGAGTTTACACAACCTTTAGATGGGAAATCAGAATTTAACCTACACAATAACCTTATGCTTTACACTGGGTTCTATAAGAAAGCAGGCCTAGTATGCCAAGAGAAGCAAGCCAGTAAAAAGTACCCCTCCATAGTCTCTGCATCAGCTCCTCCTCCAGGATCCTGCCATTTGAGTTTCTTGACTTTCTTTAATGATAAACAGTGCTATGGAAATTAGCCAAATAAACCTTTTACTCTCCAAGTTACTTTTTAGCTATAGTGTTTCATCATAGCAATAGAAACCCTAGCTAAGGTGGCATATATTAATTAAACCACTAAACATACAGAACAAAGAAAAGATATTAAAAGCTTCAAGGAAAAAGAGCAAGGAATATTTAATGACAAACCCATTAGAATAACACCTGATGTTTGATAGAGACTCTAAAACCCAGAAGAGCCTGGACAAATGTTTTATGAACTCTATTGCTGAAAGAAACCAACCCATGTTCTTATACCCAGGAAATCTTTCAGTCACAATAGATGGAGAGAAAAGAAGGCATTCCAGTACAGAACCAAATTTAAGCAATATCTATATACAGACCCAGACCTACAGAAGATAGGTAAAGGAAAGCTTTACCCCCAAAATGTTAACCACATCTCAGAAAACACAAGGAAAAAATAATCTTGAGATCACCAAATAAAAAGGTGAAGGAGGACATTTGCTACAACAATAAAATGACAGGAATCAACATCGTTTGTCATTGATGATTATCAAATCAATTGGTGTCAATTCCCCAATAAAATGACACAGATTAACAGAATGGAATTCAACCTTTTGTTGCAACTAAGAAATACATCTTAGCGCCAACTTTTGATTTCACCTTGGAATAAAAGGATAGACAAAGATATTTCAAGTATCTAGACTTAAGAAACAAAATACTGTACCAAAACTAATCAGAAAAGATAGGAAATACTCTAAATATTCCTTAAAAGAACAGTCTACCAAGAGGACATTTCAACTCTTAACATCTATGCACCAAATGAATTTGTCAATGAAACACTTCAATATCTTATATCATATATTGATCCACACACACTGAGAGTAGCTAACTTCAATACCATACCCTCAAACAGCTCATCCAGACAGAAACTAAACTGAAAAATGCTGAAGCTAACTGAAATCATAAGCCAAATGGACATAGAAAATATTTATAGAACATTTTACCGAAACATAAAAGAATATAAGTTCTCAGAAGCTCATGCAACTTTTTTCAAAAGTAACCACATGCTCAGACCCAGAGCAAGTCACAACAGACACAAGAAAATCAAAATCACACCATGAATCTTATGAGATCACCACAAACTAAACCTGGATACCAAAACAACAGAAAGTTTATAACTTGTGGAAACTGAACAACTCTCCTGAACGAAAAATGGGGCAAGAGAGAGATTGAGAATGATTCTTCTCTCCACCTCTCCCCCAGTGTGTGGTTCCGCATTCCTGCAATCCCAACTGTAGAAAGGCTGGAGTAGAAATATTCTGCCTTTGAGAACATCCTGGGATGCATAACAAATCTTCACTGAAAAAAAGTAATAGATAAAAGTAAGGTTTTTTTTTTAAGTGTTAAAAAGCTAAGATCTCTAACAATTATAGATCTGGTCATGGCTTCATGGGCACTGCATGCTCAGAGCATGCCTGACAACCTGAGTTCAGACTTCAAGAAACCACATAAAAGCTAGATACAATACCTTTTGTCTGCAATTTTACAGTGTGCCTCCCATGTGGAGCTAGAGTCAAACACAGGTGAATTACTAAAACTCACAAGCCAGCTAACTTGACATGCACAGTGTTGAACAAGAAAGATCTCATCTTAATCAAGATAGAAGGCAGATTTAGATATCTGAGGTTGTCCTCTGCCATCTTACATCTGGACCATGACACACTGTACCTATATCCACACTGACAGCACACATACCATTTACTACTACTAATAAAAGTATCACTATTATTGGCACTATTACTACTACTACCAATGGTACTGGAAGTACTAGAATTAGTTATGGTAGTGGTAGTAATGAGTTTTCTCTGCTATAGTTTGAACAAATGTCCTCAAAGGTCTGCATTGCCAAGGCTTGGTCTTTAGTAAGATACCTCCAAGCAGATGGGTATTTAAGAGATCAGGCAATGTGAGAGACCTTTAAGTTTTGAACATTTGTTACTAAATTGGTTAATACAGGTGAATTGCCATCATGTGTCAAAAGTGCAATTGCTAAACACATTAAAACCAGTTACATTGTTTTCATTTCTTAATGGTGATGCTTCGAGGGAAGATGTTCCATCTAACTCATGGAATTTGCACATATTAATGTGTTTGTTTGTCGCTTTTGTGAAAGTTAGTTGAGTAAGAGCTGGATGTTTAGGACAGAAAGCATATGGTGATAAAGGAGTACTTAGGGGTTCATGATCATTTGACAGAGTGATTAGCTTGATAAGAAACCTTTCATCTCTGATTTGTGGCACTATTTATCAATATCATTCAGAATATGAGCTGCAGGGTGATGTTTAACTCAAGATATCTTTGGATTTGTGAAAAGATACGCATAAGCCATGGTTAAAGAAAGGGAAATTGTGTTAATAATCTCTCTGAAAGAAATCAAAGCACACTGGTATTTTATTTCTGTATCTCTTTCATATTATTTATATATGTAAATACACAAAACACTATGTTAAATATCTTGGATAATATGTTTACAAAAAATATAATTTAATGACTTCCTGAGCCATCACACACAGTGGTTTAAGTATATTTACATGTGTTAGGACAAGACTATGCTGTTTATATTATTTTTAAACAACGATGTAGTGTAGCAGGAACACATTCATTGTGTAATCATGTGTGCCACTATACAGGTAGCCAGTAAAGAGATAAAAGCAAAGAATAAAAGCCACTGTCTAGATTACATAATTTTACCTTGGCCTCAAATATTAAGAACAAAATTCCTGTAAATTGTTTTAAATACATGGAAAATTTGTAAGCTCTCCATTGTTCTCCGAATACATTTTTTTTAAAAACTCGTTAGATATTGTGGAAATCATTTTAAAATGCAGGTAAAGTATTTATTAAATAAAGATTAATAGTTCTAATTTATTAGACAACATTTGATGAGTGAAGCATATGCCTTACAACTAGAAAAAGATGCTTCTTCAGCAAAGAAATGAAAGTGATTCTGTAACTGAACAACTAATGAATAAAGAACACACAATTTTCTTCAACTGAGAAGTAGTTGATGGGATCAGCTGTAAAATAGGTGACACATAGTTAGGATTTGGTGAGGGGGAAATTCCTCTGCTCTAAGCACAGTTGTCTTCATCAGAGCTATCTGAGGAGAAGTGACTCCCTGGCTAAGCTGAACATACATTTAAGTGTTTGGTGGATTTATAATTGCTATTGGAAAAAAGTATTCTCCACACAATTAAAGCTAATATGTAAGCCTTCAGCAATGCAAAAATCTTCACATTTTTAACTGCTAACCCAATTTTGTCATAATGCTGATAATTTTTAGACCAATTTTACCTTTTTTTCTTCTACCAATTTGTACAAAATAATCAGCTTATATTCTATTTGCTGCACAATATTCTTTTGTGGAGACAAAATGATTGGTAGCTATTAGCAAGGCCTTAATTTATATATTCAGAAAATCTTAGATTGTGTAGTCACTAATAGGACAAATTCTTAGAGAAAAAAGATTCCAATAAAAGTCTTTAGAATGAAGCAATAAGTGTTATTATTTATTTTTAAACTTTATTTTAATTTGTTTCATCTCTCAAATAGTATGCGTTAATGAATTTACAACTATCTGTGAGGTAAGGGTCTCAAGAGTTTGAATATTCCATGTTCTGTTCTGCTAATCGGCAGTGCATAACTGTTAAGCTCAACTGATGTGAATCAGTTTGAGTGAATAATGTTATTTTTAATAAGAAAAGTATTATGAAAATGTTTCAAGACTTAATGATTATTTCTAGTTACTCAAAGTTGCTTCTGAAGCCAAGATTTATTTCTAGTCCAGAAACGTTTGCCTTTTTTCTCAATAATTTATTTATTTTTCAATTTACATTCTCATCACCGGCCCTCTCCATTCAGTTACCCCGTTAAAACCACCCTGCCCCATTTCCCCTTCTCATTCTCTGAAAAGAAGGGGTGGCCCCGATGGGTACCATGTAGCAGCAGCACTAAGTGCATCGGTTTCCACTGAGACCAGACAAGGCAGCCCAACTAGAGGACAGGGATCCAAAGGCAGGCAACAGAGTCAGACACACTCCTTACTCTTGTTGTTAGGAGACACAAATGGTGACCAAGCTGCACATCTACTATGTGTAGGGGAACTAGGTGCAGCCCATACAAGCTCTTTAGTTTGTGGTTTAGTCTCTGTGAGCCCCAATGGGCCCAGGTGAGTTTACTATGTAGATCTTCTTGTGTGTCCCTGACTCCTCTTCCTTCCTCAATTCTTCCTCCACCCCCCCCCACCACTCTTCCACAAAACTCCCTGAGCTAAGCCTATTGTTTGGACATGGGTCTCTCCATCTGTTTTCATCAGATGCTGGATGAAGCCTCTCAGAAGAGTTATAGTAGGTTTCTATCTGCAAGCCTAGCAAAGTATTATTAAGTGTCAAGGTTTGGCTCTCTCCCATGGGGTAGGTCTCAAGTTAAGCCAGCTATTGGTTGACTAATCCCTCAATCTCTGCTCCATCTTTATCCCTGTACTTCTTATAGGCAGCACAAATTTTAGGTCAAACGTTATGTGGGTAGGTTGGTATCTTCCTCCCTCCAATGGGGGAGTTCTGCCTGGCTACTGGAGGTGGTAACTTCAGGCTCCTTTGCCCTTGCTACTGGTAGTCTCAGCTAGGGTCACCCTTGTAGATTCCAAGATTCCCCCCCATCCCAGGTCTCTGGCTGATCCCAGAGATGACAGCCTGCCCCTCCCCCTCACACACTGATTTCTGTTCTCTTTCCTCGCCCTCTCTCCCCTCCCTCCTTTTCCCATATCTGATCAGTTTTCTATTTTTTCAGTTGGACTTAAGTGATAGCCAAGTGTAGTGATATACCCCATTAACCCCAGTACTCAGGAGGAAGCATCAGATAACTCTCTGAGTCTGAGCCCAACTTAATCTGAATAGTAAATTCCAGACAATGTAGGACTACTTAATGAGTCTATATTAAAAGGGAGAGAGGGGGAGAAAGAGAAAGAATGAAGAATAAAGGTGATATACAGTAGTCTTACTTCTGGTTGCTTATCCACACCACACACACACACACACACACACACACACACACACCACACACACACACACACACACACAAACACAGACACACACACACACACAGATACACACACACACACAGACACACACGCACACACACACAGATACACACAGACACACACACACAGATACACACACACACACACACACAGACACACACACACACAGACAACACCACACACAGACACACCACACAGACACACACACACCGACACACACACAGACACACACACAGACACACACACCACACACACACACACACAAACACAGACACACCACAGACACACCACACCACACAGACACACACACGCACACACACAACAGCACACACACAGACACACACACACACACA